>NW_015507332.1:9619-35271 GCF_001515645.1 Sinocyclocheilus grahami | reverse complement strand
ATTGAAATTTTGGATCCGTGGCCAGGCAACTCCCCGGATCTCAATCCCACAGAGAACCTGTTGTCAGTCCTCACAAGATGAGTGGACAAGCAGAAGCCCACAGATTGTGATCAACTCCGAGAGCTAATAAGGCAAGAATGGATCTCCATCAGTCAGGATTTGGCCCAGAAGCTAATATCCAGCATGCCAGAGCGAACTGCAGAGGTTATGAAGAACAAGGCTCAACACTGTAAATATTGACTCTTATTTACCAATTTTACCAATATTGAATGTTTTGCCAATAAAAGCCTTTAAAACTTATGTTTTTCAGTATACCATAGAAACGTGTGGGAAAATAATCTACATATACTGAAGCAGCAAACTTTACAAAACACAAAATTTATGTCACTGCCAAAACTTTTGGCCATGACTGTACTTTTGCGAATATCATAAAATAACACTGAGATATGAGTAGTTAACCTTTTTAAATTTATCATTTAAAAAAAATCTAAACTTATAAAAATCGAGTGTTTGATAATATCTAAAAATACATTCAAATGCAAAATCTAAAAAAATAAGTAAGTAATTATGACCACAAATGTTCTAGAGCAGGGGTGCCCAAACTCGGTCCTGGAGGGCCGGTGTCCTGCAGAGTTTAGCTCCAACTTGCCTCAACACACCTGCCTTCAAATTTCTAGTATGCCTAGTAAGAGCTTGATTAGCTGGTTCAGGTGTGTTTAATTGGGGTTGGAGCTAAACTCTTCAGGACACCGGCCCTCCAGGACCGAGCTTGGGCACCCCTGTTCTAGAGCTATACATGTATATTTATTAAACAGCCATACGGGCATCTAGTGGTTAAACTATGGCATTACATATGAATATTATTTTTTCCAGCCACCAAATGCCGTTTTGCCTCTACGCACTGGAATTTAAAATGTATTACACTAATTGTAATATAAACAGAGGTGGGACTTTCATCATGTTACACTTAAAGCCTAGTTCATACTACATTACTTTAAATGTCTGCAGATTGCTGTGCTGCTCAGCCTACATGACTTTCTGTCTGTCTTGAAGTCATTGTGGTGTTCACACTACGTGACACTACATAAATGATCCGCAACAGCGGGTCACACACTACGCGTGATGACAACAGCTCTGCCACCCAACGACTCTATCCAGTCCCCAAAACACATTTTATCATAAAACACATGCGAGAAGTGGAATGGGAATGATGCAAAACAACACATGAAATGGGTTGTTTATTTCAAAATGGTCATGGGGAGGAAATTAAACCATGTCACATTACACCATATCACAGACCCACAGAAACCCTGATAAAAGATAGATCAGAAGTTCAATGTTGAATAGAAAATAGTTTTAATAAAATGAGATCTATAATAAGCACCTTTGGTTACAGTTATAGGTTAGTAAAGTGTTCTACTGCACAGCACTGCTAATGTGGGCAGTATGAATGCTGAGCTGTTAATATGGCTGCTAGAATAAATGGCATATGTACTGCTTAAGCATGCAATGCGAAACAAGCCTAATAACACACTTACGTTACAATGGAAATGCATGTCTGTATAATGCCTTAAATTGAACTGTGCAGGTCTCTCTAATAGTTAAGCTGTGAGTTGAATTACATCAGAAGCACCGATGTTACCTCTCTTTGCTAAGACATATAGTATAGCAATTGAGTATCAACGCTATTTTATTAAGGTAAGTTGCAGGACAACGTTGACAACAAGTTTGTATGCTCCTGAATGTTTCTGTGTCTGCAGCACAATCTCTCTCTCTCTCTCTCTGTGTGCACTGAAAGTAGTGCATTAATATGGAACATGATTAAACTGACTGGAACGACATGTGCATCAAAAAGCTTTAAAGCACACCTTCCAGCCAATTAGAGTTGAGTATTCAGACAGACCTAGGTATAAACAAATTCTCACCAGATTATGTTAAATCTGACACAGAGACACTGAGGAATCATTATAAAGTCCAAATCCAGCATAGAGAGGTTCAGTGAATGTGGTGTTGAATGTGTGTAAGTGTGTGAGTGTGTGTGTGTCAGAGACGCTGTAGAAGGACAGAGAGCCGGCCGACACGTCCAGATACACTCCTACTCTATTAGACAAGGCTGAAGGGGAAGGAATATTTGTGCTCTTATTTTTATGCCAGACAGAGTAAATATTATTGCAACAGTAAAGATTCCAGGACTTTTCATTAAGTCCAAACCGACTGTCACTTTCATCCTTCCTGTTGATTCCTTTATATGACACTGCTACATGACTCCAGCCGCTCCATTCAACCTCCCAGTAACAGCGTCCAGTCAGTCTCTCAACACACAGAACCTGCTCAAAGCGCTCAAATCTCTCTGGATGATCAGGATGCGGCTGATGCTCTTTAACACATGTCGTTTTTTTGTTCCCTTCAAAGACAATGAGACGAGTGTGTGCCGTGTTCGGATCCAGTGTGAGATCAAAGGCATCTGAACACAGGAATAGAAGTCAGAATATCTATGGCATCATTAAATATGCATCGGTGTGTTTAAACGTGAGAGAAGACTTACATTTTTTCAGTCCTGGAACAATCCTGAAATGTCCTCCATCATCCAAACTGAACAGAGACAGAAATGTACACAAATAAATCATGTTCAACGGACTGATAACTACCCATCTAGAAATGTTTCATGTTCTGGGAATGTTTTCAGTGGCAAGTTTTATTTTAGTTCCCAGAATGTTCTGCTAAAAGGTAGGATAACATTCTTTAAAAACATTCTAAAAAAGTTTATTGATAACATTGTTAGAACATCATCCTCTAACATTCTAATAAAGCTTCTCATCACACTAGATGTGGACTTACATTGTTCAGAAGTCACATTTTGGTTGAAAGTGAAAACCCAACCTTTGTTTGATGTCAAGCTCCAGAGTAAATAACTCCAAAAACAGCTTCCAGCATTACCAGCTTTACTTATAAAACAGATTGACTTTATTTCTGCCATACATTTACAAAAGGTCTTATTGAGATTAACAGTTTTAGATGATGATGGGCTATTGAAAATAATAGTTTTGTTTGACGTCACCATTATGGGGATCAGTAGTTAGGCAGTTTGACTCAAACTTTTCAATATTAGTTTTTGTTTGGCTGCTGGGACTGTTTGTTCCGGCAAAAACAGTGAGAGAAAAATGTGATCAGATGATGTTGGCTACTTGCTGATGTTATAGATATCATCATGTAGTGATCTGATTAACTGATGTCATCTAGAGTCTAATCTATGCTATTAATTCCGTATGACATAAGATCAATTCAATTCAAATTCAACAGCATACGACCCAGCAGTTTTATCAGATAATCTGTATTTCTGTCTGTACTTTTTAAATCATATTGTTCACAAATCACTTTGAACTACTGAATGTTAAGACGCACACAAACATCAAGAATCAGTGTATGAATCTCAACAATGGTGACATGCTTCATGCTGCAATGCATTCTGGGAGCCATGGATGAGTTTTGTATGATGCACCCAGAATACATTGCAGCATGAAGCATGTCACCATTGTTGAGATTCATACACTGATTCTTGATGTTTGTGTGAGAAACAATTGTTTTTTTTTTTTTTTATCCTTGAAACAATCTGGTTAAAATTCTGCTGGGTTTCAGTCTGTAGAACCATTGAGTTGCTATAATAAATAATGTGCAACTAAAACATAGTTATTTAACACTGTGTGAAATCAGATAATCAGACCACTATGTGATCATATCTTAATCATCAGCATGCAATTGGCATCATCTAATCACATGGTTTCTTGCGGTTTTTGCCATAACAAATATAATTACAGCAGATAGAGAAAAACATTGAGAAGTCAAGTTTCAAATTGCCCAACTAAAGCACTTATCACCATAACGGTGACATAAAACCAAACTATTACTTTCAAACAGACATCAACATCTAAACCTCTGTTAATCTCAATAAGACCTTTTGTAAATGTCTGACAGAAATAAAGTCAATCTGGTTTATAATAAGTGAAGCTGGTAATGCTGTTTTGGAGTTATTTAATAAAGTTGGAGCATCATAAAACAAAGGTTGGGTTTTTACTTTCAACCAAAATTTGACATCTGAGCAACATCTGAGTCCACATCCAATGTCGAATGAAAAGTTTCCCGCTTAAATCATAATTAGAATGTTAGAGGATAATGCTCTAATAATGTTATCAATAAACATTTTTAGGATGTTTTTAGAGAATGTTATCCTAACTTTTAGGAGAATATTCTGGGAACTAAAATAAAACTTGCCGCAGAAAACATTACCAGAACACAGCATAATGTTCTTGGAACATTTTTGGAACAATAACAACTAGCTGGGTAATGTCTATTGAAACAGTTTCACTGTTGTGTAAAACATACAGCAGTACCGTGTTTTGAGGAAAAAAGATTAAAATCTGCATTCGAACCTGATAAAGGTGTTAAAAGCGTACTGCGATTAGTGATATCATTTAGGGCACTAGGCTCTGTATCAGATCCTACATGCTTTATAGTATAAAATAACACCCCATATCAAAGGAAAATATAAAATTAGGTTGTATTTATTAGGTTTTAATGATTACTAATTTGTTGTAATTATAAATGTTATTTTTTTAAAGGTCTTACAATATTGGTCTTGGGTGTACCCAGAAAGTGTCTGTAAAGTTTCATCTCAAAATACCCCACAGCTCATTTATTATAACAGCTGGAAAATGTCAATTTTGGGGCATGTCTAACAAAGAGCTGTTTTGGTGTGTATCACTTCAAATGCAAATGAGCTGCATATTCCCGCCCCATCTCCAGAAGAGGGCGCAGTGTACACACCCCTGCTTTGCATACCTTCAAAGAGCTGGTAGACGCGACCTGACTGAGACCGAGAGAACCGGTGTTCAGTTGTACATATGGGAAACCAAATGCACTGCAAGTGGGATGAAACAGTGCCGTGTTACAGAGCTCACGCCTCAAATAACATTTGAGCTTCTTCTCAAATAACATTTTATGTCCTTGTCTTTATTTTATGTGGTGAAAAGCTGTGTAATTAGTGATACAACTGTACAATATGCCTTAAATGTCAATGATTTGTAAAGATGTAATGTAAAGGATTTTTAACACCACCCTGTTCTGGCACTAGCCATCAAAAAATCCTATATTGGTTGACCACTAATTGTAATGTTAATTTCCCCATCCACTTCAATTGTAAGTGCTTCACCGTAACCCAGATTTAAAAAAAATAAAATAAAAATGTTTAAATAAAAATATTCGGTATTCAATAATTACAGTCAGAAAGTCAGCTAAAAACAGCAGGAGCACAAAAACAGATTTTAAAAGAAGTTTCTAAACAAAGATCACATGCAGAAAGTAGGGGTGACCCAGAATAGTCGACGATTCGATGCTTCGATAGGTGGAGCCTGATTCGACTACCAATCTCACAGTCGAATATTCACAGGGATGTTATGAACATGCCATTTTGGCTATATGGGGGTGCTCAAATATCTGATTTCACATGGAACTACTGGTTTTCTCCAAAATAAGTTAATATACAGCCTATTAAAATAATGCTGTAAATAAGAATCTGAAAAGTAAGAAGCTTTAAATAAATATTTTAACATGTGTGAATAAATCCAACCACCTCTATAGATTTAAGTTTCACTTTCCATAATCCGTGACCGACAGAGGAGCATCTTGGCAGCATAATCTTTAACAAAACTCAAATTGACGCAGGCAGAGTGAAAGAGTGAATGTTTTCGATCAGGTAGGGTACAAGTGATTTCAAAACCTTTCAGCCGGTTTATATACTGTATATCGTGTATATATTATTTATCTCATATAAGATGCATTTGGTTGCAGTAAAGCGCTTTATTGTAGTACTATGGTGATTATCTCTTCAGCGCGCAGTGCGAGCAGGACAAACAACAATGCAGAATATTAATAACTATGACTGGGACTGTCATACACATAACATTATAATGAGAACACTATTATAATAAAACACTGTGAATTTTTAGAGTTTAGTTGCTGTGTTTCTGCACATTGTTGCATGAAGAACTCGTCCACAAAAGGAGTTCATTCACAGCCATGCAGACACGTTCATGTGCATTCGGGGCATTTTGTGCAGATAGCCTTTAAGTCGTAATATTAACGCTATGTTGTATAAATAACAAAGCGTATTCTATATGAGATAAATGATGAGTTAAATCCCATTGATTAAAAACCTGCTATCAAATGCTTCATTCTACAGGTCATCTTCAGTGCACGCAGCTCAAAACAGAAATGCAGAATAACTACTGTCATATACATAACGTTATAATGAGAGCACTATTGTAAAAAATTGTGAATTCTTAGGGTTTCGCTGATGCTTAATGTTAACTATCTTTTAATCAAAACATAAAACATTATTTTTTGCCCCCAAACATATGATTCGACTATCAGTCGACTATCGGCAAGATTCGAAAATTTCGATTCGACTATGAAAATCCTTAGTCGAGGACACCCCAAGCAGAAAGATACACAAGTTAACTAGCCCACATACTTGAGTATCTGCAGGTTATAGTTTGGATCCTGCAGTTTGTGTTTGAGCAGCTGGACTCCTGATTGTCCTGGGTGATTGTAGCTCAGATCCAGCTCTCTCAGGTGTGAGGGGTTTGAACTCAGAGCTGAAGACAAATAACCACAGCCTTCCTCTGACACCATACAGCCAGACAACCTACAGAGAGAATAGGTTTGAAATGTCATTCAGGTTTTCCCTTTTTGGAGCTTGACAGCCACTGTCCATTTATGTAGTTTTATGTATTTAAAGGTGTTATATATTAGAGGTCAACTGATAATGGATTTTACATGTACCAATAGCTAGGTTGTACCACTCTGGCCAATACCGATAAATCAAACAATAATTTTTAAAATGTATAATGAAAAAGGACTGAACCAAACTTTGTAAGTGAAAAAAAAAACCTTAAAAAATTAATGATATATTGATAATTAAAGTTAGTTCATAGTTCATTAACTAATGCTAGCAGAAGCAACTTCGAAATTTTAAAATGTATTAGAAAATGTTGAAATTAACACAATCTAACAAGATGACCATCTTTAAATATCTACACAAAGGCCATTGCATTGAAATTACACACATAATGGATATTGTATGTCTACTCTAACACTTTAATTTCTTCTATTCTAGAACACGATGATTATCTAATCAAAATAACGAAATAGCTTGATGGCAGTGATGTAGAATCGGTGGGCGGGGCTAAACAGGCAGTGATATCGAAGCAGGCGTCGATCTTCTATGGAGGCGGTGTTTATCCACATTATGACATCATAGAGCAGTACATTCCACAAGCTGTCATTTTTAGAATGCTTTTAGAATAACGGGAAAGTTTTGAGTTCTAAAACTTACAGGATGTTTTTATAGTACGATGACCTCATATGTTAAAAGATCAAGAGAATTTTGGTTTCTCAGTTCATGACCCCTTTAAATCACCAAACGGGCAAAGGTTCACTTCAAGAATGATCAAAAAAGTGGCATAGATGAGTTTGAAGTTCGGTGTTTAAAAAACAGAGCAAACAGAAGAAGAAAGTGCAGTCTATATTACAGCTCTCGAAACATACAGACTTTTTTTTGAGCCACAGAAATACAAATATTTTACTGAAAAATGCACAATACACAATCTTCCAGCCCAGGATGAAGTCTTTAAGAACATTAACAATGATTTGGGACAAATATAATGTAATGTAATGTAAAACTGTGTGAATGGCACTCGGTGCAGCAGGATTTCTGTCGGCTGAATGAACATATCAGTTTGCCTTCTCACGACACTAGCTTTAAATATGAAACTTTGCTGGCTAACAAATGCATTAATGTGACCAGCTGGATATGAACTAACGCAAATAGATGGTAACAATCGTGACATTAAACATTTGGGTTGGTCATGCATGTTTTGGTCACAGTGTTTTAACCACTTGAGGTGCTGCTAATGTGCATGTCCTCTCAGCCTTGATAGCACTTTCTCCACTAATGCAGCATCTAGTCAACAAATTAATCACTTAGTAATGATATGAAAACATGCACTACAGTATGCTGTGCATAAACCATTTCTTTGTCGAGGTTTTAAATCCACATCTGAAGTGCCCCACTCTGTGCAGCATGCAGTGTCACAAACAGCATGCGCTGTCAGTGATTTCCGCTTCTAAAGACCGGTCTCATACTGTTTAATTACAACGGACCCTTCTCAGTCGCTGCAGCAATGGACACAACCCGAAAAACTATCAGCATGGACTTTTGCGGATCAACAGCAGTCAACTATCGGTACAGATTAATCAGCAAAACCTATACATCGGTCGACCTCTAATGTATATATGCAAACAATCAGCAAACAACTATTTGCTATGTAAAGACATAGTGAAGTAATGACATTCTTAGCAGAAAGTGAAGTCACAACCCCTTTATATGTGTAGTTATATCTAATCTTTTCTTTCCAGTGTATTGGCAGCTGGGACAGGCGGGTGTGCATGTGAGCCCCTCCTTTTGAAACTTACACTAACCTCAGCTGCTGGATAAAAATCTGACTGTGATTCTGACTGAGATCACAAAAACTATAAAATACTACACTTTCTGAATGAAAACATCTCAGCCATGTTTTTTATATTTTAGCATAGCATGAAGGGAGGGCAGAGGTGTGCCCGAAGCACATGTTTATATTGTCTAAGATGCTTGTGCTCCTGTGCAATATCCAGTGGTTGAAAATAATACATGGCACCTTTTAAAAGCAGCTTGGGAAAAAAATCCTCCTTTTGAATTGCAGAGAAGAGATTAAGTCATACAGGTCTAAAACAACATGAGGGTGAGTAAATTACACACATTTTATTTTTTTATTAATGACATTCACACCAAAGTATTACCAATCTGTACAGCAAAGCTACTCATTTATATTTGTGCTTAGTAAGATACTCCAAAGTGCCTTGCATTGCATTGAAGTCACACATTTGATCAGTTCATGAATTCCCTGGGAGCAGAAAACTTGACTTTGGCTTTGCAAGCGCCATGCTCTGCTGTTTGAGCTATAGATAGGCTCAGCTTCCAGAATATCAGGACTCTACTGGAAAATAGACTTGGAAGATTTTTTTTACATACCTCAGAATCTGCAGCGGACAGTTTTGACTCTTCAGTCCTTCAGAGAGCAGCTTCACTCCTGAATCCTGCAGGTCATTGTTACTCAGATCCAGCTCTCTCAGGGCGCAGTTTGAGGATTGTAGAGCTGATTCCACAATTTCACATGACTGACCAGTGAGATTACAGCTGGACAATCTGAATGAGACCCAAATACAAGTTTCAGTAAATGTACTATATAGCTATGTATATAAATATGTATGTATATGCTATGTATATATGTATATTTTAATTAATTAATAAAATTAAAAGGCAAAACAAATAGAGGTGCCACTAAATACAACATTTCCAAATTATATGGTCAGTGGTGTTCAACTGGTAGATTGCAATCACAATCCTTTTTAGTTTAACCCAGAGGTGGGACTTTCAAGTCACAAGCAAGTCTTCAAGTCAAATCCCAAGTCCTCAAAGAGTTAAAGTTAATGAGATAATTAAGTGACTAATTAAATGATGATTGTGTATTAGTGATGAACACCTGCTGTTAACAATCAGCATCATTGAAGAAAAGAGAAACACAAGAATTACATCTGACTTCAGCCGCAGCCTTGGATGAAATCAACTACATGATGCCACCATAATTGTGGTCAAGGTTTGCTTTAGTAGGGCTCTTAACCCTTTTACTAATTCAAAGTAATTTGCTTCTAAGCGATTGCAATGTTGTTTCACAGCAAACATTTGTGCACTTGTTGAATCAAACCTTGAAGTAGCAGATGAGCTTAGACTTCTGCCTATAACTCATGATGAATGAACGTCATAAAGCGGTCTCTCTTTGGTTTATTGACTGACATTCAGCTATTACTGAACTGTGAAAAAAGTCCCACTAAACTAATGCCACCGTAATGCTTCGATATTGAAAAAAAGAAAACTGTATCAGCTCAGGCTTTTAGATATGAACGCTTATCATATGATCCTCAACAGTGGTGAAAATAATTAGTCATACTGCAGTGCATGATGGGAGTTTTTACTATGGTGTTACCCAGCATGCATTGCAGCATGAAGCATTTTGTTGATTGTCACCATTGTTGAGATTCATATGCTGGTTCTTGATGTCTGTGTGTGTCTAAATAGCACTGGAGATCAAATTTTTATATGCATTAAAAAGATTTAAAATTCATTCATAGTAACTATTAGAGCTGCACTTTGATTTACATGCTGTAGTTTCACAGGGTTGATTATGCAAACCCTAGACATATAACATTTTTTGATTGTAATCAGGTCAGCTTATGATAACTATCTCATCATATAAAAACAGCTAATAGCTGCTCACTGCATAGCACTGATCTCTCTGCGTCACAACACCTCATGCATTGCTATAAAGAAAGATCTAACACAGGAGTCAAGGGTCAAGAGCACGACTAAAGCAAACACTGATCTCCATGATGGTGCCATCATTTTAACCAGTAAAACATCAACATCTGATCCTCTGTAATTCTCAATAACAGAAGGTGTTCATCTCTAATGCACAATCATTATTTAATTAGTCACTTAATTATCTCATTAACTTTAACTCTTTGAGGACTTGGGATATGACTTGAAGACTTGCTTGTGACTTGAAAGTCCCAACTCTGGTTTAACCCTTTTTTTTTCTCGACAAAAAGCATTGGCTGAAAATTACATTCAAGTGTTGATAAAAAACAATATATAAAGCTAGAATAAAATGTTTATTTTTTTGTTTAAAAGCAGAGGCTCTGTTTTTTGTTTGACATATTGACTGCTTACATATGTAAATAATGTCTCTGTAAGTATGTAACCCTCGTTCCCTGAAGGAGGGAACGGAGACGTCACGTCGGTGATGATTGACGAATTGGGATCTCACCAGAGAGACCAGTCCACTTCAAGTGTAAATTAAACGAGCCAATGCACATTGGTATGCGATTATTGCATCCAGATGCCGCTGATCACAGCATGAGTATAAGAGGCAGCAGGTGCACTGCATTCATTCATGCTTTCGCTGAGGAGCCGAGCCGGTGACCCGGCAGCTCAGTGGTGTTACAGCAACTGTGGCGACGGGACGTGACATCTCGCTTCCCTCATTCAGGGAACGATGGTTACATACGTAACCGAGACATTCCCTTTCAGTCGGTGATGACCGACGAATTGGGATCCCTACCAGCATGCCACAGGTGCTGCCCCCTTCAGTGCCCTGTGTAGGCCTCCTGATCCTTCCTATAAGGCAGACGAGAGGACCGGGCTCTACACAGAGAAGGTCGACTACAGTTGTTCCTCGCAACCCAACAGCAGGACTTGGATAACACTGGGAAAGCGTGCCCTTCCATTTGGAAGAGGACTCACTGCGGAGTCACCTCCTCCCAGAGGGGGTTAAGTGACATTTACTCACGTGGAGTAACCCCGAGGGGCCCTACTGCACGTGGAATTCTCTGAGATGGCTCATGGCTGCATCATTTAGAGACAGCAGAACGTGGTCTGCCAGGAGAAACATGGCCTTAAGTGTACCGTGGAAATACACATATGGGATCCCAACCGGGTCACTCATATGGGCACTAGCCTGATGAATGATTCGGCCAATTACAATACAGACGTCACTTCCTGTTTGTTGCTACCACACAATCTGTATTGTTAAAAGCGCTATATAAATAAAGGTGACTTGACTTGACTTGACACCAGATTTCAGGAAATCATTGGCTGAAAGGCCTGGCGCCGCATGCTCCACCACGTCTGGCCCCCAGAGTGCTGGAGGACTCAACAGGGTCTGCCCGGTCAGGGGACTCGCTGGAGAACTAGGCATCCAGGACGCCGCAAGCAGGCTTTGAACAGTGTCTCTAAGTGCCACTACCCATTTGAGGTGAGAACACAGGATGAAACCGGTTCGACACGCAGGCTATAGAACCAAGTGAACGTGTTAGGAGTCGCCCAGCCCGCAGCTCTACAAATGTCTGCTAGCGAGGCACCACGAGCCAGCACCCAGGATGATGCGACTTCCCTGGCCTGTGAGCACGCAGCCTGAGTGGGCAGGGCACACTTTGTGCTTCGTTGGCCAAGGTGATGGCATCCACTATCCAGTGGGCCATCCTCTACTTGGAGACAGCTTTCCCCTTTTGCTGTCCACCGTAACAGACAAAGAGCTGTTATGAGGTCCTAAAGCTCTGAGTTCTATCCACGTACTGTCGCAGTGCACGTACAGGACAGAGCAAAGCCAGGGCTGGGTCTGCCTCCTCTAAGGGCAGCGCTTGCAGGTTCACCACCTGGTCCCTGAAGGTAGTGGTAGGAACCTTGGGCACGTAGCCGGGCTGGGGTCTCAGTGTTGCACTGGAATCAGCCGGCCCAAACTCAAGGCACGATTCGTCGACCGAACATGCCTGCAGGTTCCCCACCTTCTTGATCAAGGCCAATGCAGTCAGGAGTAGGGTCTTCATAGAAAGAAACTTCAACTCGACTGACGAAGGGGGCAGATTGTAGGGCTCTCAGCACCAATGCCAAATCCCAAGAGGGCAGGGAGGGAGGCCTAGGAGGATTTAACCTCCTGGCCCCCCTAAGAAACCTGATGACCAGATCATGCTTCCCCACTGACCTCCACTCTATGGGGTCGTGATGGGCCGTAATAGCAGCAATGTAAACCTTAAGGGTGGAGGGGGACAGCCTACGCTCCAACCCTTGCTGCAAGAAGGAAAGCACCGCTCTGATTGAACATCTCCGGGGGTCCTCCTGGTGGGAGGAACACCATTCGATGAACAGGTTCCACTTAAGTGCATAGGCCTGTCTCGTGGACAGAGCACGCAATGAAGCGATAGTGAGAGCTACCTCCTGGGGTATGTCACTTAGAACCTCCGCATCCCGTCCAAGGACCACACATGGAGTTTCCACAGGTCTGGACGCGGGTGCCAAAGGATGCCCCGTCTCTGAGAAAGCATCCTTCCTCGGAGGAAATGGCCAAGAAGGGGCTGTCGCGAGGAGCATGAGTTCCGGGAACCAGGTCCTGTTGATCCAAAATGGAGCCACTAACAAGACTTGCTCCTCGTCCTCCCTGATCTTGCACAGTGTCTGTGCGAGCAGGCCCACTGGGGGGAACGCATATTTGCGCAGGCCCCGGGGCCAGCTGTGTGCCAGTGTGTCTGTGCCGAGTGTTGTCTCGTTAGGGAGTAGAACCACTGGCAATGGGTGCTTTTTGGAGATGCAAACAGGTCTACCTGAGCAACTCCGAACCGTCTCCAGATCAGCTGAACCGCCTGTGGGTTGAGTCTCCATTCTCCTGGAAGTGCTGCTCAAGACAGCTTGTCGGCTGCCCGATTGAACACTCCCGGTATGTGGATGGCACAAAGGGACCTCAGATGCCCCTGACTCCACAGGAGGAGGTGGCGGGCGAGTTGCGACATACGACGGGAGCGTAAACTGCCTTGCCGGTTGATATACGTAATGGTCGCAGTGTTGTCCATGCGGACCAGAACGTCCTTGCCCCGAAGGCGCCATCTGAGGCGGATCAGGGCAAGGCGTACTGCTAGCAACTCGAGGCAATTGATATGCCAATGCAGTCCCCAACTGTCCAAACCCCTGAGACTGCGTGCCAGTTGTACGTGGCCCCCCTACCGGTGGCCGAGGCATCCGTGAATACCACAGCAAGCCTGGACACCTGTTTCAGGGGCACTCCTGCCCGAAGAAACAAGGGATCTGACCACGGGCTGAAGGTTCTGTGGCAGGCCGGTGTAATCTGAATCCGATGAGTACCGCGTTGCCACGCCCACCTCGGGACTTGGCCATGGAGCCAGTGCTGAAGCGGTCTTATATGGAGCAGACCGAGCGGAACTTCCGCCGCAGCTGCAGCCATATGCCCCAGGAGCCTCTGAAAGAATTTCAGTGGGACCGCCGTCCTGCCTGATAAAGTCTTGAGGCAGTTCAGCACCGACTGAGCACGTTCCTGGGTGAGGTGTGCTGTCTGACTGACCGAATCCAACTCCATGCCGAGAAAAGAGATCCTCTGCGTTGGCACGAGATTGCATTTTTCCCAGTTGACCCGAAGACCAGGTCCCTGTGTGCGCACAACTAATCGCGAGACTGTGCAAGTATGAGCTAGTCATTGAGATAATTGAGAATGCTCACCAAGGTTATTTTCGTAAACGAAAACGAAAACTAAGACTAAAACGATTGATGAAAAAACATTTTCGTAAACTGAAATAAAATAAAAACGTCAAAATAATTGAAAAAATAAAACTAAACTAAACTAACAACAGTTATTGAAAAACAAACGCAAATAAAATAATAATTATCAAAAATAAATAATCGTTTTCGTAATCATTACGTTCTCCCCCCATGGCGGAAAAATATACGAGCTGTGTGGAGGTTTAGGGAAATAAATAGCCTACCTGTAATGGCGCATCACGCACATGGGGTTATCTGACGGAGAGATGCAAAGCAGTTTAAAGCCTGCACGGGTCCTGTTTGGTAAACGTGCATCAGCAGTACTTATCAGAACACCCGACCCATTATCTGACAGCAGCACTAATTTAATTCTGTACCAGACGAGAACTGTTTGACATAAAGACCACGAGTCGCGACCCGAACCGCACTCACATTAAATCTATTAAATCAGGTAAGCAAGACTATTTATTTTATCATGTAACACAAGCAATCAAACCAACATTAGGCATTCTGAAAAACAGACATGCAGCGCAACATGATAATTAACAGAAAAAAGGATGAGAACGCGCATCGATTCTGTAAACAACACAAAACTTTTGCCGAGCATCTTGTGATCACTCTGCCAGGCTTTTGAACAAATGTACATTGGCTAAATCACAACATACACACCCTTATAATTCTTCATAAATGAAAAGAACATTCAAACATAAGCCTTTACTGTTAAATGCGATTGCCGTTATTATTGAATTTCATTAGTCCCAGTTTTGATTGATGCACGGCTGTTCACGGAAAAGTGAGCAAGACACAGTGACAATATCATGATTATGGTTAAATAAGAAAAGACATATAACCAAATCAGGCTACATTTATTTTCATACTAAATATCTCAACACACATCATTGAATATGACATTAAGCGCGACTTGTGTAGATTAATTTAGTAAAAAAAAGGCTTGCCTGCTTTCTTTGGCGTATATTTGTATACTTTCACTATCTAATCAATCTCAGCATGCGTTAATTTTGTGTCGCTATATGTTTGCCTCACGAAGGTTAAATTATGCCTACGTCTTTCTTTGGCCTGCGCTCTGGAAATGATCTGTTAATTCTGCTAAACTTTAATTAAAACTGAAACTAAAACTGAAACTAAACTATATAAAAACTAAATAAAAATGCATTCACAAAATAAAAACTAAACCAAAACTAACAAAAATATGAATGAAACTAATAAAAACTAAACTGAATTTTGTAGCAAATTTGAAAACGATATTAAAATAAAACGAATTTAAAAATTCTAAACTATAATAACCTTGATGCGCACCCCCCGTTCTCTCAAAGAACCGGCTCTATCACGTCCTTCGCCAGCAGGACAGCGATTTCCGCACGCAAGACAGGGGCATCGACAGCCTTGACTGAAGTGAACCGGATGCCCCTGAACTTGGGGGGATGCCGGGCGAACTGAATCGCGTGGAAGGCTACTGCGTGGGAGCGGGGGCAGCCGCAGGGGGGGCGCCCATGGCGACGAGCAGGCTGAGGGGTTGCAGCCGGGACGGAAGCAGCAGATTTCCTCCGGCGCAGGAAGTGTTTAAACGCCTCTGTCTGCTTCTGTGCTGCCGAGAACTGCTGGGCGAAGCTCTCGACAGTGTCACCGAAAAGGCCAGTCTGAGACATGGGAGCATTCAGGAACTGTACCTTATCATGCTCCTTCATGTCAGCCAGACACAGCCAGAGATGGCGCTCCTGAACCACTAACGTGGACATTGCACGACCCACCCAGCCTGATGGACCTGCAGTAATGCCATGGCGTGGAGGGCAGAAGCCGCCTCCCCACAAGCTCTGTAAGCACTGCCAGTTAAGCCTGATGAATACTTACAGGCCCGTGAAGGGAGACACGGGTCACCCCGCAGAGTGGTAGCGGCCATCGGACACAGTTGCATGGCCACCGACCGCTCCACCGAGGGAATGCCCGTGTACCCCAAAGCGGCTCCACCATCAAGAGCGGTGAGAGCGGAGGAGCTACAAGATTTGTTTCGGGCAGTAAAAGGTGCCTTCCACGACCTTGTGAGCTCCTCATGCACCTCCGGGAAGAATGGCACCGGAGGAGGGCGCTGAGAACCAGTGCGACCTCCACTGAGAAACCACTCGTCCAGCCTCGAAGGATCGGGATGTGGTGGAGGATTCCACACGAGCCCGACATTCTCGGCGGCCCGGGAAAGCATAGCCGTCATCTCTGGCTCTGGCTCGGACAACACTGTCACACCCGAAGGGGGCAATGCAGCCGGGTCGCCATCCCCAGAGAGAGATCTTGCAGCAATTGACATCTGGTCTCGAGGGGGTGAACCGAAGGAAACAGCCGGCTCCCTCCACACTGTAGAGGGGCCAGCACGTCCCTTCGGCCGCTCCACCGGCTGCGGAGGGCTTGAGGGTGACGGACTCCCTCTGGGGAAGCTGTCACCGTGATCCTCAAATCACCTCTGACTCCACCGGACGCAGCGCCACCCCGATTGCCAAGACGAACACTGGATCACAGCAGAGGCAGAGGGACCCCGCCATGTTTGACGTAACGGTGTCTTTCATGCAACTCCGAGACGGTCATGTCCCCACAAATAGAACATGCACCATCCACAAACGCTTGCTCAGCGTGCTCAACGCCCAGACACATGAGACAGTGATCGTGACCATCCCGAGGCGCCAGATTGCGACCGCACCCAGAAACGCACGGGTGATAAGATATCTTTAAAAAGATGCCTTCACCCGTGTTGCTCTTCTAGAGAAATGCTCTTTGTGCTGAAGCACGCAAGGGAGCTGGCCACCGCACACTCCTGGTGTGGCTGTCTGCACGAAGATGATTGTGTTCTCGCCGTGCGACCGTAACCACCGCTGCCGTGCCGTAACGCCCACACTCGCTGGCTCTCTGCTTTGCAACAACGAAGTAGAGAGCAGTAGTGATGCACTACCGCTCGGCTCCTAAGCGAAAGGAATGAATACGGTGCACCTGCTGCCTCTTATACTTACGCTATGATCAGTGGCAGCTGGATGCAATAATCGCATGCCAATGTGCATTGGCTCATTTAGTTTACACTCGAAGTGGATTGGTCTCTCTGGCAAGATCCCAATTTGTCGGTCATCACCGACGTGACGTCGAGAGTGACCGACTGAAAGGGAACATAATATTCTGGGGGCCATGAAAGATTGGTGAATATGATAAAAAATGGTGGTATTGGCTAAAAACTTTCTAAGAAAACACTAGCGGGAAATGAGTTGAGACTTTTTTGTTGACTGTGTAAAATGGATGGATTGCATGGGAAAAAGTTTGCTCACCTCTCGTCAACCTAGTGAACAATTATATAAAAGATGCCTTCACCCGTGTTGCTCTTCTAGAGAAATGCTCTTTGTGCTGAAGCACGCAAGGGAGCTGGCCACCGCACACTCCTGGTGTGGCTGTCTGCACGAAGATGATTGTGTTCTCGCCGTGCGACCGTAACCACCGCTGCCGTGCCGTAACGCCCACACTCGCTGGCTCTCTGCTTTGCAACAACGAAGTAGAGAGCAGTAGTGATGCACTACCGCTCGGCTCCTAAGCGAAAGGAATGAATACGGTGCACCTGCTGCCTCTTATACTTACGCTATGATCAGTGGCAGCTGGATGCAATAATCGCATGCCAATGTGCATTGGCTCATTTAGTTTACACTCGAAGTGGATTGGTCTCTCTGGCAAGATCCCAATTTGTCGGTCATCACCGACGTGACGTCGAGAGTGACCGACTGAAAGGGAACATAATATTCTGGGGGCCATGAAAGATTGGTGAATATGATAAAAAATGGTGGTATTGGCTAAAAACTTTCTAAGAAAACACTAGCGGGAAATGAGTTGAGACTTTTTTGTTGACTGTGTAAAATGGATGGATTGCATGGGAAAAAGTTTGCTCACCTCTCGTCAACCTAGTGAACAATTATATTGAATTTCTAAATACCTTTAAAAGAGACTTGCATCTGATTGCAAAAACCTAAAGTTATGTAAAAACCTGAAGTCTCTTCAATAAGTATACAAGAAAACACTCACAGAGCTTTTCTGCAGTTGATCACAGCTGGTATCAGTCTTCTTCTCCCCTCATCTGATGTGTTGTATTTCTTGAGGTCCAGCTCATCCAGCGGCTTCTCTGACATCTGAAGCATGTAGGCAATTGTTGAGCAGTGAGCAGGAGAGAGTTTCTTCTCTGAGTGTTTGTCTGATTTTACAAACTCCTGAATCTCTCTGGACAGAGTCTGATCTTTCACTTCCAGCAGACAGAGAAACAGATTGATGGATCTTTCAGTGGAGAGTCCATGTCCATCTCTGATCTTCTCTTTAATGTACTGTGTGGTTTCTCTGATGCTCTCTGAGCTGTTCTCTGTGTGTGTCAGTAGATCCTGTAAGAGTCTCTGATTGGACTCCAGTGAGATGCCCAGCAGGAACCGCAGGAACAGATCCAGCTCTCCATTTTTACTTTGTAGAGCTGTGTCTATTGTTGCTTCAAACATATTATGCAGTGCAAAAAACTTTAGTGCTTTCATTGTTTTACAAAGATGGTAGTGAACAGCATAGAGAGCAGCAAGAAACTCCTGAAAGCTCAGATGGATGAAGCTGTAGACTTTCCTCTGATTAATCACAGAATCCTCCTTAAAGATCTCAGTACAAAACCCAGAATACACTGAGGCGTCAGTCACATCTATGCCGCTCTCAATCAGGTCCTCCTCATAGAACATCACATTACCCTTCATCAGCTGTTTGAAAGCCACTTCAGCAAGTTTCACAATCACTTCTCTGTTGGACTGCAGGAGTTTCTCTGGATCTCTCTCTTCATACTTCTGCTTCCTCATGTTGATCTGAATCAGCAGGAAGTGGATGTACATTTCAGTCAGAGTTTGAGGGATTTCTGCACTCAGATCTTCTTCCAGGAGCTTCTGAAGCACAGTGGATGAGATCCAGCAGAAGACGGGGATGTGGCACATGATGTGGAGGCTTCTTGCTCTTCTGATGTGTGAGATGATTCTGCTGGCTTGATGCTGCTCACTGATTCTCTTCCTGAAATATTCCTCCTTCTACTTCATCATTCACTGGTTGATCATGTTTATTCAGAGACGCTGTAACGCTCGTGTTGTTCAGACAGAAGACAGAGGCGGCTCCTCCAGAGATGCTTCGCTCTCCATCTGCTCTGCTGAAATATCACAAGAACAACAGATTAAACATATCTAAAAATAAAGGATGTGTAAATTAAAATTAAAATCTAAATCAATAGAGATTTCAGTCTTGTCTGTTAAGGAGCACAAGTGTGAGTAAAACAAGCTCCTGCAGGTCCTTACAGAGTCTTAAACATTTAAACTGCAGAACAAACATCATCATTATTATGTGTTAAATTTGGAGACTGAAAAGCCGGAATCACGATTCAGTCTAAAGCAGTGTTTCTCAACTGGTGGGTCAGGACCTAAAAGTGGGTCGCGGAGTGTATGGCCAAAGAAATGACATCAACAAGAAAAAACGTAATTCTAAATGTTTTTCTGATGCAAGATTTTTATTTTAAAAAACGTGCATGAAAGCTATTGACACTTATGTCAGATGCAGTTTAAGTAAAGAGTGCCTAAGAAAATGCACTGTCCCGATTCAGTATCCGTGGTCAGATGAGATGTTGACAGGTCTAATGTCAGTGTCATTATTCTATCGTTATTTTCGTAACTTGTTATAAAATAAAAAGTCTCTCACCTCAGAAAGCAAATTATCCTGTCCTGCCAGATGTTATACCATGCTCGTAGCGCACACTCTTCTATTGCACGCGCGAACGTTGTGCCGCGCTGTATATCACTTCGCTAAAGTGCAGAAACTACGAGCATGAAATAAAAGTACAGTACCGATAAATCACATAACTGGTACTGCGTGTGTTAATTTCTAACTACAGTGTTAATTTCATTGACGAATAATTTTCGTCATAATTTTCTTCAACGACATTTTTTCGACGACAACGAGACGATAATGAACTAAAACTCTTTTTGAATGACAAAAACTATGTACGATTGAGGGACAATTTGGAAAGAGATTCATTCAGAACGAATCTGCTGCGTGGTTCGGAGGTTAGATGCGTACATGAACCGGCGGAACATAAGCCAACATACACTTGCTGCACGTCTCACAAAACGTAAAAAAATTTCAATATGTGGGAGTAAGAGAAGAGCAGACATATGGATAAATCTGACAATGCAAGAGAGAGCTCAATTCGGTCCGGTTTTCTGAGCGCAGACACAGAAGCACACACACAGAAAGCGCCTCTCACAGCATGTGTGTACTCTTTCACGTCGCTTGAACGGAGAATTACACACGTGTATCAGTACATTGCATCCATTGCAGCTGTGCATTCGGTTTTAAAGGGATAGCAGCCTAGTTTAGTTGCTATAATCCGAATCATTGATGTTAATCAAGCAACAAAAGAAAGACAGAAAATCACGCACTGTTCTTGACTGAACAAGTTTAGTAGCCCTAAAGATTAATCTAAATTTATTTATAGAAATAAATATGTCTGCTTGAAAGAATGAAGAATATGGTAAACAAGTTGCTATAAAGAATGCATAATTAGCCTATATAACAATTGGTATTTCATTAATAAGAAGACCATGTTCTTGTTCTTTATGAGAAGTGGTTTTATTTAATTTTAACATAAAGGCATGTTGTGTGTCACCACAGTTAAATTAGTGTCTATCATGATAAAACCTTAAAATCAAGCCGATATAATGAGTTTGGACATTTTAGAGAAATGCTTAACAAATGGACTGTAACTAAACCCATTCGATTTTAGCCGACTAAATTTACTGTAGATTTAGTCGACTAAAACTAAAAACAATTCAGATGACTAAAATATGACTAAAACTAAATGGCATTTTAGTCAAAGGACTATGACTAAAACTAAATCAAAATTTGCTGTCAAAATTAACACTGATGTGTTAGCTGGGAAGGATTTGCATGAAGGTATGATATTCATTCTATTCAGGAGCAATGATTGCTATTACAACCATGGTAACTGTCACGAATCCGATCCATGAATTTCTATCCACTTGCCACCAGAGGTCGCCCTTCCATGATATTGACTCTCGCACCACACAGACTGTTACACATCACCCTGGACTACATTTCCCATGTTCCATTGCACTGATTACACTCACACCTGAAACCAATTACACGCTCACCTGAATGCTATTACACACACTATATAACACCTACCCTGATCCTGCTCTAGTCACCGAGTATTGTTCTGCATTTTTCACTCCCCAAGTGTTAGCTGCCTTACCGAGCCATTCTGTGTTTTCTGTTTTAGTCTCGTGTATTGTTTTGCGTTTATCCCTGTTTAACGGATAGCTACCTTGCCGAGCCTGTTTAAGTTTTCATAGTTTTCTTAATGATCGCAAAATGGCGGACGCAACAGCACCCCATTATGTCACAGCTGATCTTCATAAGGCAAGTCAAGTCACAGCTGATCTTCATGAACCAAGTTGTCACAGCTGATCTTCCCGAGTCACGTCACGTCACAGCTGATCATCCAGAGTCACGTCACGTCACAGCTGATCATCCAAAGTCACGTCACGTCACAGCTGATCATCCAGAGTCAGAACTCTCCCTGTATCCTGAGGGTACTACTGTAGAACCTCCAGAGGTGGCGGCACCCGCTGCAGAACCTCCAGAGGTGTCAGTAGTACCCACCTGTGAACTTCCTGTTTGTCCTGTCACGGCTATGGAGGCTGTTTGTGAGCTCTTTGCCTGTCCTGTCACAGCTTTGAAGGTCGTCTGTGAACACTCTGCCCATACTGTCCCGGCTACGGAGGCCATTTGTGAACTCTCTGCCTGTCCTGTCACGGCTAAGGAGGCCGTCTGGTCACGGCTATGGAGGCCGTTTGCGAACTCTCTGCTCGTCCTGTCACGGCTATGGAAGCCATTTGTGAGCTCTTTGCCTGTCCTGTCATGGCTATGAAGGCCGTTTGTGAGCTCTTTGCCTGTCCTGTCACGGCTATGAAGGCCGTCTGTGAACTCTCTGCCCGTCCTGTCACGGCTATGGAGACCGTCTGTGAACTCACTTTCTGGTTTGAACCAACCATGGAGGCTGAGTGTGAACTGTCTGTTTGTGTCAATGCTGCTGTTAAATCTGATTTTGATCTATTTGTCTGTCCTGTTTCAACTAATGAATTTAACTTTGAACCGTCTGTCTGTCTCAAATCTGCTCTTGAGTCTAATTATGAACTGTCTGTCTGTTCAGCCACTCTCCAGGAGACCTACACTGAACTTTTAGCACTGTCAGCCATGTCTAAAGAGACCAGAAATAAGCCCACTGTATTTCCTGCATCAGTCCTTGAGACCGTAAATGCACTGTCTATCTCCTATGTTTCAGTTTTCCCTAGGCCTCAGTCCCTGCCATGGGTTCCTGATCACTCTGGTCCGCTGTGGTGGTCTGCCGACGCGCTCTGGTGGGCCAATGCTCCATCTGCTCTGTTGTGGTGGTCTCTGGCTATGCTCTGCCGGTCTTCTGTCCCGTCTGCTCCGCCCTGGTGGGTTCCTGCTCTGTCTGCTCCATCGTGGAGGTCTTCTGCTCTGCCCTGGTGGGCTTCTGTCACGTCTGCTCTGTCGTGGTGGTCTTCTGCTCTGTCTGCTTCGGCCTGGTGGTCTCCTGTCCTGCTCTGGTGGTCTTCTGCTCCGCCGTGGGGATCTTCGGACCCGTCTGCTCAGTTGTGGTGGTTCTCAACTCCACCTGCTCTGCCGGCTCCACCCTGGTTCTCCACTCTGCCTCAGTCCCCGATCTCTCCACTTCCATGTGGACCTGGCCCTCCATCCCTCCCCCTGTTCTGCCTCCGCTCCACCACCCTCCTGAATCATAAAGTGTTTGGAGCATCTGGAAGCCGCTCCTTGGGGGGGGCTATGTCACGAATCCAATCCATGAATTTCTATCCACTTGCAACCAGAGGTCGCCCTTCCATGATATTGACTCTCGCACCACACAGACTGTTATACATCACCCTGGACTACATTTCCCATGTTCCATTGCACTGATTACACTCACGCCTGAAACCAATTACACGCTCACCTGAATGCTATTACACACACTATATAACACCTACCCTGATCCTGCTCTAATCGCCGAGTATTGTTCTGCATTTTTCACTCCCCAAGTGTTAGCTGCCTTACTGAGCCATTCCGTGTTTTCTGTTTTAGTGTTTTGTATTGTTTTGCGTTTATCCCTGTTTAGCGGATAGCTACCTTGCCGAGCCTGTTTAAGTTTTCATAGTTTTCTTAGTCTAGTCTTAGTCTTGCCTTGTCTGTTTTCATTTATCTTCTGCTTTAAAATGGTAAACAATCAGTTATTTGTACTTGTCAGTGCATCAGACAAGACGACAACGAAGAAGTGCTGCTGTAGCGTCAAGTTTTCACAAGTTATTACACATGCACCTGAATAATTATGTATGTAAATATGTATGTTACAATTATAAAAACGTTTTTATAATAAATTGCTGACAGTACAATGCTGGACAATGATTTAATCTGCAGAATTTACACTTCATTTATGAGACTACAGTGTTTCCCATACACTGAGTGCGGGTGTTTTTATATCACTGTATTTCTGAAGGAAACCTACTGTCTTCAGAAAATTGGATGTCATTTTAATTTAATCTTGCATGTAATGCCTGATAAAGCAGTGTTTGTGAGTGGAGCGCTGCTTTGTGTACAGCCGTTACTGGGGAAACATTGATCTCTACCACTCCTACAGCGCCTCCTGCTGGCAGAGAATGAGTTTGCATATATATGCCGCCAAAAATAGAGTGTAAGTCTGTGGGAAACACTGGACTATGGTATAAATACAGGTGCATCTCAATAAATTAGAATGTCGTGAAAAAGTCCATTTATTTCAGTAATTCGACTCAAATTGTGAAACTCGTGTATTAAATAAATGCAATGCACACAGACTGAAGTAGTTTAAGTCTTTGGTTCTTTTAATTGGGATGATTTTGGCTCACATTTAACAAAAACCCACCAATTCACTATCTCAACAAATTAGAATACTTCATAAGACCAATAAAAAAAAATTTGTGAATTGTTGGCCTTCTGGAAAGTATGTTCATTTACTGTACATGTACTCAATACTTGGTAGGGGCTCCTTTTGCTTTAATTACTGCCTCAATTCGGCGTGGCATGGAGGTGATCAGTTTGTGGCACTGCTGAGGTGGTATGGAAGCCCAGGTTTCTTTGACAGTGGCCTTCAGCTCATCTGCA
The DNA here is from genome assembly GCF_001515645.1 of Sinocyclocheilus grahami. Taxonomy (NCBI): domain Eukaryota; kingdom Metazoa; phylum Chordata; class Actinopteri; order Cypriniformes; family Cyprinidae; genus Sinocyclocheilus; species Sinocyclocheilus grahami. Next base: position 10,745 of record NW_015507332.1, on the reverse strand, counting down.
TTTTTTGGTCTCTTGTTTCTCATTTTCCTCTTGACAATACCCCATTGATTCTCTATGGGGTTCAGGTCTGGTGAGTTTGCTGGCCAGTTAAGCACACCAACACCATGGTCATTTAACCAACTTTTGGTGCTTTTGGCAGTGTGGGCCGGTGCCAAATCCTGCTGGAAAATGAAATCAGCATATTCAAAAAGCTGGTCAGCATAAGGAAGCATGAAGTGCTCCAAAATTTCTTGGTAAACGGGTGCAGTGACGTTGGTTTTCAAAAAACACAATGGACCAACACCAGCAGATGACATTGCACCCCAAATCATCACAGACTGTGGAAACTTAACACTGGACTTCAAGCAACTTGTGCTATGAGCTTCTCCACCCTTCCTCCAGACTCTAGGACCTTGGTTTCCAAATGAAATACAAAACTTGCTCTCATCTGAAAAGAGGACTTTGGACCACTGGGCAACAGTCCAGTTCTTCTTCTCCTTAGCCCAGGTAACGCCTCTGATGTTGTCTGTGGTTCAGGAGTGGCTTAACAAGACAAATATGACAACTGTAGCCAAATTCCTTGACACGTCTGTGTGTGGTGGCTTCTTGATATTTATTTAATACACGAGTTTCACAATTTGAGTTGAATTACTGAAATAAATGATCTTTTCCATGACATTCTAATTTATTGAGATGCACCTGTAAATTCAACTGTATAACAGTTTCACTGCAGTTCATGTTACAATGTTAGAATTTAAGAACAATACACATAATACATATGCACTTATCTGTACATAGTAAATGCAGTTATTTTTAAGTGGTTGTTGACATCCTATCTAAAACGGGATTTAGCCAAAAAAAAAAACATACAACAACGTTACCGCTCTAATATGTCTTGCAATATCAGTGTGTGCAAAGGTTCTGCGCGATCCTCTTGTTCAATATTCTCTGGGTCTGAATCCAGCTCAAATTGATATGGCAATATTGACGCCATCTTTAACTAAACCGGAGCAGACCGTCTAAGCTGTTCGCCAATCACAACGCACTGGGACAGCGAACCAATCACATCACATTTTGTTTTTCGGAAGGCGGGCCTTCATCAAACCTGGAACTAATCGAGCCGTTTGTGCCAGGATGGGGAGAAAGG
>NW_015507332.1:0-9532 GCF_001515645.1 Sinocyclocheilus grahami | reverse complement strand
GTTTTGAGTTGATTAGCTGATTGGCATGTCACCATATTCTCATTTGTTGAGATAGTGAATTGGTGGGTTTTTGTTAAATGTGAGCCAAAATCATCACAATTAAAAGAACCAAAGACTTAAACTACTTCAGTCTGTGTGCATTGAATTTATTTAATACACGAGTTTCACAATTTGAGTTGAATTACTGAAATAAATGATCTTTTCCATGACATTCTAATTTATTGAGATGCACCTGTAAATTCAACTGTATAACAGTTTCACTGCAGTTCATGTTACAATGTTAGAATTTAAGAACAATACACATAATACATATGCACTTATCTGTACATAGTAAATGCAGTTATTTTTAAGTGGTTGTTGACATCCTATCTAAAACGGGATTTAGCCAAAAAAAAAAACATACAACAACGTTACCGCTCTAATATGTCTTGCAATATCAGTGTGTGCAAAGGTTCTGCGCGATCCTCTTGTTCAATATTCTCTGGGTCTGAATCCGGTTCAAATTGATATGGCAATATTGACGCCATCCTTAACTACACTGGAGCAGACGGAACTAGCTGCTTTGGAAGGGGCGGGGCAGTACTGAAACACCCAATCACAACGCACTGGGACAGCTAACTAATCACAACACATTTCATTTTTCGGAAACATGATTTAGCCAAAAAAAAAACAATAACGTTATCACTCTAATATGTCCTGCAATATCCGTGTGTGCAAAGGTTCTCCGCGATCCTCTTGTTCAATATTCTTGGGGTCTGAATCCGGCTCAAATTGATATGGCAATATTGACGCCATCCTTAACTATACCGGAGCAGACGGAACTTGCTGCTTTGGCAAGGGGCGTGGCAGTACTGAAACACCGTCTAAGCTGTTTGCCAATCACAACGCACTGGGACAGCTAACCAATCACAACACATTCCGTTTTTTGGAAGGCAGGCCTTCATCAAACCCCGTAACTATTCGAACCGTTTGTGCCAGGCTGGGGAGAAAGGTATTGTAATAATGTAAATTATATGAAAAATAATGCGTTTTTCGAACCAACAAGCATGAAAGCCTGTTCTAGTATACCCCCAAAACAAAAGCAAGACTTTGTAAAAGAGCATAATAGGACCCCTTTAAACTTTTTCATCCGATGAATCAGAAACAATCCTCAGATGAATCAGTAAATGCTGGTTATCTGCAGCTGTAACAGTAAGTCAGTGTGTGCTTCACTAACAGTGGAAACAGACTCTTGGTCTGGTTTGTGGATCAGTGTGTGACTCCTGTCTGAATCTGCTGCTGTTCTCAGTCTGTGTTTTCTCTGATTGAACATGTTGAAGCAGCACTTGTCGACTCGTGGAGCGTCTGAGAAATGATGAACTGTGATCCAGTGATTGTTCACGCTGGTCAGTGTTTATCAGTGCAGCATCAACTGACCTTAACACTGGATTATATCTCACCTGGGGTCAGAGGTCACTGGATCATCACTGAATTTAAGAGGAGGAGACATAGATCTGTCACTCTTCAGAGACACACAGCTGTGATCAGCAGATGAAGATCTCTCTCTGCTCTCTCTGCTCTCCATAATCACAAACTGACTTCAGTCCTGCATATGGAAACACAAGAGAACACATGACACGTAATATAGTGATTATTATTCCAGTGATTGCAGTGAAAAGCAATCTTAACGCTGCACACACAATGAGATTGAAGAGAATGTGGAGCTGCAGCAGTTTGTTCTTCTGAATGCATAAAGTGCTGCTTTACTGACTGCAGTGGAGAAGATCTGAAGAGTGCTCCTCATGAGCATCGTCAGTATCTGAGCTCACTGATGCTCTTGTGTCTTACTGAACATATCTGACTTCAGCAGCAGGAGAAAAGCAGGACTCTGTTCAGAGCTGGATGTGTTTCTGCTGCTGTAACGTGACGTCACTCACACACATCAACTAACTGATCCTCACATCTGATGAAGATTATATTCAGAGCTGATGTTTCATTGTTGAAGCGCTGCTGGAAACCCCTCAAATCTCAGACCTGCAGATTATTATATTTGTCAAATGTGTGATAGCTGCTCTTCTCCACAATGAGTTTCGCTGTGTTCACCAAACAAACACGATCAGCAACACAATCACACACATTTCACTGTAATCATATTATTCCAGCACATTTTATTTTTTAACGTGAAAGCAAGGTGGTGGTGCCTCATATTTGTATGTTAATTTATCAGTTTATAGATATAAGTAATTTCTATGAGGCCAGCAATCATAATTCTTGAGATATCACACATACCTGCTTTTAAACATTTTGGCCTGTAAATTATAAATATACTTCAGAGGGCTGAAAAACAGGACAGGTCAGCTCAGACAGGTCCGTTCTATGCAATTGTTTTGAAAGCGGTGCAAAACAAGAAACTAGTTTCAACATGATTTGTCCTTCATATCTTGATACTGAACTCACAATACAATATTATCACAATATTTTAAGTCAATTTAAAGCAGGTGTGTTTTGTTTTATTATTATATCTTCTTGGACATAAGGTAAAAAGTTAACAAAAAATGACTGTTGATTAAAATTACAAATTTCGTATGAATTTGGGATGGTGGCTTAAATTGAACTGAACTTGAACACAGGGCAATGGTGACACCAGAATAAAAATATTCATTACTCTGAAGCTGAAAATACGTTATATGCTTTTAACTGTCACTGGCTACCGTGGTATTACTGGTAAAATCAGACATTTGACATCAGGACTCACGATATTCACCCAGTGCATTATATTCAACGTTATATCTATAGTTTAATGTAGTGCTGTTTGTGTGCTGCTGCGCGTTGTGCACCCGTCTATATGCTCATATTACTAACGTGCCCTTTAAATAAATAAATAAATACAAAATGCTGAGCCATTGACTTTAGACCAGGTTTTAGTTGGTCAATGGCGCAATCGTCTTCAGTCGCCAACAATGCGCTTGAACACACCTGGTTTCACAGATGGGCGCAGGTGCATTTGCTATTTAAACCACGTGAAAATAATGTGTCGAGCTGAAACTAGCAAAAAACACATTGCGCCGGGTATATGGTAGACCCCCAGATGTTTCCCCAACAGCAAACCAAACGTTCACTTAAAGCATAACGGATCATTTCGGTGTGAATACTCGCCAAGACTGATGTTGTGAAATACTGTAATTCTGTGTATATCGTGATATACCGTCAGTCCGCTCTTAATAACCCTTTTAATATCAATCAAGTCCCGCACTTTATATGGGGCATTCTACAGAAAAGTCCACTTTTGGTATGGCAAGATGTCTTAAAATGTATTTCTTTTTTTAACATTTAAACTTAGACCACATTATTATATTATCTTTTGAATTTATGAATACACATAAATGACAGCTTAATGATTTTTTATATTTTTTGTGCATTTATTTAAAGACCACATGTACCATTTTTTGTCACTGGTGTTACCTTACTTCTCTGGCAATTTTAAGGTTTTTATGAAATATTATTTCTCAATTTTTTAGTACATGTAGTCAGAGTTGCAGAAAAATGATGATAATGCAACAAATAAGGAGATTATGTTTTATTTATTTTAATCAGGTTTGTTTACAGTGTGATTGAATGATGTTAGTTCATTTACGCAACCATGTATTTGCCATAACAATCAAAATATTTGTAAAAACAGTTATAAACAAGTAATGATGCAATGCTTTACATCTTAACTCTTGAGTGAAGCAGAATTCAATGGATGTAAAATTATTATCGTGACACATGTGACGCATTTTATTTAATGTGACAGAAAAAAGTAACACCAGTGACACAATATGAAACACCAGTGACATACATAAGACCAAAGATCCTTATTCTTTAACTACAATTAAGTAGATAAGACTAAATTGTTACATTTGGCATACATTTGGCAATCAGTGAAAGCAGTTAGTAAAAGAGCATCAGCATAAACTGATCTTCACTGGTGTTACCCAGTAGGAAGGTAACACCAGTGACACAATATGAAACACCAGTGACATACATAAGACCAAAGATCCTTATTCTTTAACTACAATTAAGTAGATAAGACTAAATTGTTACATTTGGCATACATTTGGCAATCAGTGAAAGCAGTTAGTAAAAGAGCATCAGCATAAACTGATCTTCACTGGTGTTACCCAGTAGGAAGGTAACACCAGTGACAATTTTCATGAAAAATGCATTTTACAAAATGTCTGCTGCAAGGTATCAAACCACATGTTGTCAATCATGGTATCCTCACTAAATTAAGTCGTTTAATCTAATATTCTAGTTTTTTACAATTCCCTAAACATCAGACACAGCGCTGTCTCCTGCTGAAGACCGCCGCTAAAGCAGCCAGCCAAGCAGTTTCATACGCACAAACACAACTGTTTACAATAAAGGACATATTTAGGAGGGTAGACTTCTCAGAAAACGATCAAATAACGATCATTTTAGATGTGTAATTAGTGTGGAGGACCGAGATCGCTAGACGATGGCTTATGAACTAATTTTTGAGAAAGAATTCATGCTTTCAGTGGTTTTGCCTGCAGCATGTGTGGATTCAGACTCGTTTATTTCGGATTTCAGACTATCTCCTTCTTCGGTAGCCTATATTCCCGACTGTAAATAATCCGTAAATGAATCTGAACTAAGAGCAGAATCTAGAGCTCGATATGATTATAATCCTGAAGATGAACTTGAGCAGCTTCATCCACTTTTACATGCGTCACAACTCTATTAATGGTGTTAAGATCGGATATAACACGACAGAGACGCCAATGCTAAACATAACTACAATAATATGGAATAATACCAGAAGCCGATGAATAAACTCACCTTAATATGATGTTTAAGACCGGTTTTAAGTCTTCAAAACTTTCGCATTTTCCTTTCGAGTTTACTTTCGTTTTCGACTCAAAGTAGTCGCCGCAGAGTGAGAGCTGCGCATGCGCATAACACCTCCTCCTCCTCCTCCTCTTCTTCTTTTCCGGTTTATTGGCAAACATTAAATGCTGCATTACCAACTGGTAATAGTGTGGAATATGGACCAGAATGTTTACTATACATATAGTTAAAACAGTTATTTTTTATTTTACTTTTGTATTTATATGTTTGTATTCATTTTTTTATTGTTGTTGTTGTTGTTGCTATTGTTGTGTTTTGCATGCTTTGAGATGTGCAACGTTTCCCTATGTTTGGGGATATATATATATATTGTTAAAGAAAAACAACTTCAATTAGTTTCTCTAAGATGTTGAAAAAAGAAATGGTAAAACTGATCTTCTGACTCTGTTTGCAGTAAATCAATTAAATCAAAGTGTATTTTCAGCTCTCCTAAGCTTAATCAACTGTCTTTCTCTTTCATATTTCTGACAATATATCATAACATGCTCTACGGTTTCTTCCTGCCGACAGAAATCATATTTCCCTGAGCTGTTTTAAACAGTGATGCATTTAGTCCAGTGTGTCCAAACCTGAGCCTCGATATTATTGTCTCGTCTCTCCTGTTCCTTCCTGCATACCTCATTCATTTTTGATCACTTCATTTTCCACACCTTCCTTTGAATCCCTCTTCTTCTTCTTCAGTGTTATGGCAGGTGGCACCATTATTATTGCCACCCAGTTGTGTAGAACTAGATTGCAGTGCCAGCCAATCAAATTGAAGCATTTCAGCCAATCAGAGTTTTTTTTACATGCATCTTTTCCTTTTTTTAAACTTGGACTGAGGTCTGAATCCCACTCGCACAGGTCTAAACCATTATTTCCCACAGCTTTGTGCTTTATGTAAAACAAAATTATACAATTTAACAATAAGTTACAGCTGCCAAGTATTTTACATTTGTGTTTTCTCTTTTGGATGACAAGCAAATTATTCTGAATTATTATTTTTTTTACTAAAAGCTTTAACATTTAGTCGTAAGGAAACAGGGTTTCTGCGGGTCAAGTTAAGACTTTAAGAACAAATGAGGAAATGCAAAACACAAATATGTTCTGTAAACCTTTATGTAAAGAGTAAAACAATGATTTGTATCAACTTCAGAGTTTGATAATACAACATCCAACAGATATACATCACTTTTTCATTCATTTTACAAAAATGTTTGAAACATTGTTTCCAGACACTAGAATATGAAATACTTAGGCCTATACATAAAACCCGTTCTTAAATAATTGATAAATTATCTAAATGAAAGAAAAGCTGTGACTAGTAGTAGCCTATATGCAGAGATTCGGTTCATTTTTGTGATTCGCTCCATAAACAACTTCACGGAAAGGAAAGTGAGACGGCAGAAATCGGCCACCTGTTCATTTCCTTTATTTTACAAAAGCACAATGTTTTGCTTTTATTGTGAATGTACAAATAAAAGTGAATCCTTTATAGTTTTGAATGATGCATTTCTTATCTGTATGACCATAAATGAGGGAGAATTGTAAGTTGTTTCCACTTTTTAAAGGAAGAAGTTCAAGTGATCGCACACACATTTCTCGCATTGCAGCCCGTTCACGATCATCATAAAATACAGTCAGCCAAACATATGAGAAAGCACACTTTATACACAATATAAATAGCCTGTGGTACAGTCTGTGGCGCTTAGTGTTTTACAGGAATATTAAAACGAGAGTGAAGAAGAAAATCAGGTTTACGTAATAAATCAAAGTGTGGCATGCGCATGCGATGATCTGCACGTAAACAACCCATGCGTGTGATGCTGCTGACGTAATACACGCATGCGTCGTGAAACTCTCCACAATGGAGACAGAGGGGGACTCGGGGGAGAAGAATTGTTGGATAAAGTTGTTATTTTAGCTTTTTTGCGCAAAAGTATTCTTGTATGGGGGGGCGCTCTTGCGCGAACACGATGTGGACGCGTTTTTAGTGAGCTCCTCACAGGTGAAATTTCAATTAAATAATAATAAGTCCTAGAAGTTTATTTATTTTACTCTTTCGCTGGGATATGATTTATGAACACACACTGTCATAAAGTTGGTAGATACTGTGTGTTCTCATGGCAGCTCCGGGCAGCAAACGAGGTGGCAAAGAGACGCGGGCTAACACGGCTAGCTCGGCCGACTCGAGAGGACTGCGGTAAAGTTGGTTTTATATTCACACATTCGGACTTCCGTGTTCAATAGCTTTGTTAATATGCATTTAAAAAGGATACTTACAATTAATTTTCATTACCGACTATAATGAGCAGTTCCTACAATCCATTTGTCTGCAGAAGTCGATGTTTTTATAAGGCTGAAAAACACGTTTATGCCTATGGAATGATGTGACGTCATCACCACCAGAGGGACCGTCTACAAATTACATGACACTTTTATGGAAAGTTGCTAAAGACTCATTTGAGCTGAAAAGCGCTGCTTGCTTTTATTGAAAACGTTCCAGAGCATGTTGATATATTATACATTTATATAGTTAATATATTTAATAAACAATTTGTGCCTCAAGTGTATTTTTTGTTGTTGCTATTACTGTGGTTTCTTCAATGACACATTATTAAGTTCAATAGCTTTTAAAAGGCTTGATGGACTGGTCCTGGACACATTGGAAAATCTTAACTTCACCCTAATAAACATACTACAACTCTTTATTGTGCAGCAATTTTCCTTATATGGTCAATTTGTACTACTTCATAAAAAAGTGTTGTATTGGTTTCTTCAATGACACAACATTTAGTTCAATAGCTTTTAAAAAGCTTGATGGACTATTCTAGAACATGGTGGAAAATTTTTATTTGAACCTAAAGAGCATACTACAAGTCTTTAATGTGCTATTATTTACTGTAGATGTTCAATTTCTATCATCACTGTATTCTATGGGGTTCTTCAATGGCACAGCATCCAGTTCAATAACTTTTGAAAAGAGGGTCACACAGCTCCAAAACAAAATGCTAAATATTTATTTGATCATAAAGAACATACTACAACTCTTTATTGTGCAAGTTATTGCTTTATGCTCCCAGCGTATTGCATTGGTTTTTTCATTGACACCTTACACAGTTCAATAGGTCTTGAAAAAACAGATCAAGTCATCCGAGGAAGATTGTAAATTCTTTATTTAGTCTCAAAGACCAAGCTACAATTCTTTATTGTACAAGTTTTTGCTTTATATGCTTCATACCTATTAATGACATTTTGTATGGGTTTCTCCATTCACACATGGTCTACTTCAATAGCTTTAGAAAAAAGAGTCGTAGTGATCCAGAACGAGTTGGAAATTGTTTATTTGACCTTATAGAGCAGCAGTGGCGAACTCCGGTCCTGAAGAGCCGCAGCCCTGCAGAGTACAGCTCCAACCCTAATTAAAACTCACCTGCCTGTAGCATTCTTGTAACCCTTCAGACCTTGATTAGCTTGTTCAGGTGTGTTTGATTAGGGTTGAAGCAAAACTCTGCAGCGCTGCGGCTCTCCAGGACCGATGTTCGCCACCCCTGTTATAGAGCATACTCTTCAGTGTACATATATTTGCCTTTTATGTTTTTCTCAATCACACATTATCCACTTCAATAGTTTTTGAAAGGAGTGACCGACTGCTCTAAAACAAGTTGGAAATCCTCATAAATAGTTTACAAAACAAACTATAGTCCAGGTTTTCTTGTCTTTTCATCTCTGTTTTTGTAATTTTGTGTGATACAGAGCTGTGATCCTTATGAGGTATGCAACATTGTTGACAAGGTGTTGAATTAACATAAATCTATTATTATGTTTTATGTTTATGCTGTTTTCAGTATTCATCTAACATTAAACTCACTCAATATCATAATCCATATTCACTGATCAATATTTATAGTCTTGCAGAACTGTCACTGTCCATGGTTCTGAATTTTTCATGTTATTGAAAAACATGTTTTTTACATTTTCCAATTTGATAAGAAGCTAAGTGCATTGCTTTTTATAGTTGCACTAAAACAAACTCAATATAGCCTATCACCACAGCACAAAGATTTGTTAATGGAAAGACTTACCTTTTCACAGCTTTTAAGCAAGCCTTGATAATATGATTAATCAGCTGAATGGCATTTTTGGCCAACATGTCACTGAACTTTTTAGATGCAAATCAGCATGCTTTGCTGAAATGTGAACATATGCATGTAGTGCACCAGCAGACAAGATGACTTTCCAGGCAGGCCAGTTTATGAAATGAGCCCTCTTTAACTGCTATAGTGGAGGATGGTTTGCTACAATTTGATTGGATGCCAATGGACTAACACAAACAAACGTCCAGTGATATCAGATAAGGAGGCTAAGACAACCACCAGACACCTTGCTTGGCCAAAAAAGGCGATCCCAGCACCCAGGAGAGGCCATTTTAACTGGTCCAAAAGATTCACCTTTTTACCAAAACCCTCCTTTTACTTTCATTCTAATGCCTAGGCTAAGATGACCATAAATTCCTTTGACCTACAGATGCAGCATGCAATTTTGCTGGCCATGCGGTAACAATGGCTAGAACAAAGGAGATCAAACTTTTCACATTTTTCAACTTTTCACACCCCTAAAATATGTAGCGTCTCGACCAATCTGACACACTAATTTTAATTTG
>NW_015507331.1:85300-85551 GCF_001515645.1 Sinocyclocheilus grahami | reverse complement strand
GTGAACTTGTGAGAGTATAGGGCATCAGCGTCTGGTGGAATCCTATTCTATACATGACAAACTAAAGCAATATTCTCCACATTTCCAAAGGCCAAACACAAATGAGACTAGAAGAGCTTGGAAATCTTCAGTATTTACCAGAGTAAGCCTCACATCATCAATGTAAAAGATAAAACATTCAACTCCAAGATCCCAACCAACCTGAGGAAATTAGTAGACATGGTTAACATGGATATTAAAATGCATGAAAA
>NW_015507331.1:60870-85290 GCF_001515645.1 Sinocyclocheilus grahami | reverse complement strand
CTGGTGGTGAGAGGGAGAACACCAGACGCCAGCCCCTGACACATAATCCTTAATGAATACAAGCGAGCTGCCATTAAGGAACAGGACAGGAGTTTCAGCTCTGGGATTCTGGAGGTGCCAAACCGCTATACACAAATGTGGGTTGAGGGCAGAGGAAACAGAAAATCCATAGGGGAACGGATTAAAAATAAATAAATAAAACAAAAAAAGTACCTTATCTGCACTGCCTAACTTCACAAGTCAGGTCTCCACACAAGGGCTGAGAATACGTCATTGATTACTTGTGCACTTAAAACCTTGGTAGTACTCGCTACAAAAAAAAATAATAAAATGCATAAAGCGACACCATCAAAAGACAATGTGAAGCTCCTTTGAAAACACTGAAACATACTGGTCTCAAACATTTGAACCGCTTGATAATGTTTAATCCAAAGCACCCATCACAAACTATCCCTATAACTGTACAGAGTTCGGTGGAGCCCCGTCGATCTGATCTGAGCCCAAGCCATAATGGATCGGCACCTGCAGGTCACTGACTCCCTGGTCTGCTCCTCAGAGACACAAGCTTTGTTTGAGCAAAGGTATCTATACATGCAGTATACTGTATCACCATAAAGTTGAGACATTTAAGAAAAAAAAACAAAAACAATATGCACATATTGCAGGGAACCCAGGTTTGTCTTAGACCTAGTTTGACAGTAAATAAAGCAATATACACAGTGTTGTGAATATTAAGAATCACAGGAGGACCCTAACCCTCTCCAGGAGAAACACCATCAAGAGCTTACTGGAACACCACAATTAAAAGTGATAAACTGATGTTTCTAGAGGTGTGAGAGGAACACCATGAGCTGTTTCAGGAAATCAGAGCCATCTGTGAGCTGACGTGATCCATTTATAATTAAATGAGATAAAAAGACCATGAAGAATGAGTGGGGCTTCCGTCAAGGAGCGGAGGTAAAGAAAAAAAAAACTGAGCTCTATAAGATGTCTAGATTACCTTTAGGATGAAATTACAAATAAAACATCAGTTAACATTTCTACGTCCATGAAACTGAAACAATAGAATCATTAAAGAGGTGGTTAATTGCGATTTCACTTTTAACGTTAGTTAGTGTGTAATGTTGCTGTTTGACCATAAATATCTGCAAAGTTACGAAGCTGAAAATTCAATGCAAACGGTGATATCGTCTTTTAAAATTCTGGCAGTTTAATGCCTACAAAAACAGCTGGTATGGACTACAAGTTACTTACCGGGTTCGTGACATCACAAACCCAGACAAACCCCCGCCCCGGGAACATGCAACGAAGGGGGCGAGGCCATGCTGCGCTACTTTAGAGAAGAGAAAACTAGAGGTGCACGTAAAAATATAGTCATACATGAATCCCGATTCGGTCTAATGATTCTAATGGATTCACAAGTTTCAAAATCAATGTTCTAAAGCAGCGGTTCTTAATACTGTTCCTTGCGTCCCCCTGCTCTGCATCTCTCTCTCTCGGGGTCTCTCGCTCCAATTCAGCTCAGCTCCAAGAATGAACTGTTCTAATTATACACTTATTTTCACATAGCTATGAGAAGCGTTAAACATGGACACTTGTGCAGTTGCCGTACTGTATTAAAGCTTTAATCAGGATAAAACCATATATTCAAAAAGGTAACATAAGCAGTAGCATTTACAAATAACAGCATATCTAAAAGTATGAGACAACAACAAACAACATAGGCTTACCATTAAAAGCCATGCTTGCACAGGTTCTGCACAATCCTCTTCAATAATATCCTCTGCTTCTCAATCGGGCTCAAACTGATAAGCGATATTGACGACACCATTGTTTACAACCGGAGCACATGCCACTGAGGTGAGGGGCGGGACGTTTTGACACGCACTAGAGGCGGTTTAGCCAATAACAACACACTGGGCTAGCTAACCATTCAGAGCCCGTCACCCATTTCTGAGGGCGGGGCTTCATAAAAGTAGGAAATGATCAGCACGTTTAGAGAAGGGACAGAGCGGTGTGAAATAAAAGGTCAATTATGTGAAAAATAATGAATTTTAACATGTTAGACTGCACCCCATAAACCCAATCAAGCCTAGAAAAGAAAAGAAAAAACGTGAACCACCCCTTTAAGCAAACCAGTTTCTCTACAGATACCAATTTTAAAATGGAACTGATTTTGGTTGAGAGGAAAGTGCTGCTTTGCTCAGGTTAGGCTTGACGGAGACCTCGATTTGATCAGAGGACAGAGTGTGGTTACAGCTGGAATAAAATCAGCTTTGGGACTCTGAAATTGACATACAGGCATTTATTTAAAAAGTTGCCAGCCACCGCTAGCATTTTTGCAGATTTTTACTAAAATTTCATGGCCCCCTGAATATTTTGTTGTATGAATATCTGATCATGCAATGTCAAAATAAAGATCAGACCCTCTACTTTCAAATAAATGAAATACTTTTTATTCTAGCATCAAGCATGGTTTTATCAACACTTGAACATAGGTAAATTTCATTAAAAAAAAGCAACATTGATAATATTGATGATTTTTCTCAGCTTTTTGCTCAAAGCAAAGATTCAGTAGATGGCTTTCATCAGCACCCCCAAAGCTTGAACAGTCCTTTACCTCTTCCTGGATTGACATTTCACTTTGTAACATTAGGCAGCGTTCAGTTATATGCGGTTAGTGTTGATGATCGCATTATTTTTCATATGCATACATATGAGATTGCTCGTTTCTGCGTCTTCCTCAACGGTTTTTGATCGGCACTTTCTATACTTATTCAGGAGACACGTAATAGCACCCCCTAGTGTATAACAGTGAAAACACAGAAAATTCAGTGTTTGGCGGGAAAAGTGTTAAGCATAGAGATGACCACATAAATCATTTAAAAAGAAAAAATGCCTCTCAATATCCTTGGTCAACACAGACACACCTCATGTTAAGTATTTTGACCTTTTAAAAATGAATAAAATAAGAATTAAGTTCCTTCAGAACATGCCTGCATCGAGTCTTAAATGAAAAGCTAAAGAAACAGTTATAGAAATATATCTTCACAATACATGCTGAATACTCTCCTCTTGATGCAGCTCTTAACATTCGGGTCACACACTCAAACTGCATGCCTCCAACAGTGCTCATTAATAACTCATGACTGATTTAAACTCAAACTTTCTACTGGTTAGATCACGGGTGGCCAACATCAGTCCTGAAGAACCACAGTCCTGCAGAGTCCAGCCTTGACAAAAACTCCCCTGCCTGTAGCTTTCTAGAAGCCCCTAGACTTGATTAGCAGGTCCAGGTGTGTTTGATTAGGGTTTGAGCTGAACTCTGCAGGACTGTGGCTCTTCAGCACCGACGTTGGCAACCCCTGGGTTACATGTTTTAGTACCATTAAAATTACAACTATACAGGCAGGGTAAATAATTACAAGAATAAAGTACAAGAGAAAAATAAATTAACACTTCAAATATTTCTCACTCAGAATGATTTCAATCTCCAGCAGGTGACTCACTCTCCAACATCCATCTTACTGACAATGCTGTGAAATTTCAGCTTGTGAGCATTTATACTCATGGACACAACCATTTACAGAGATGCAAGCGACCTGGAATTGCATTCACTACATAACCAAATCTCAAGATTATAAAATTTCTGTACATGCATTAATCCACAAATTATTATTTAAAAGCCATTAGTGCATTGTTCAAGTAATTAAATTTTAAATCAACAAAAATAAATGTTATCCTCTAGTTTGGTTTCTCCCACATCCCATGATGCATCACAGCACAGATATAAAAGTTCATTTTAGAAATGGTTCTGTTTTCTGTTTCCAGAAAGCTGTCAGATTGGGATCTCAAATGGACAGATTTTTTATTTATTTATTTATGACTTTCCAATGTGTTAAAAACCAGATGTGACTGAACCAAGGGTTATAGTTATGTTGAAGTTGGAATGTGGAAAGAGACACAATTTGCATAAAAAGGTAGGATAGATTAAATATTACATTACATTATATACAACAGCTCTTTCTAGTCCTTGAATCTGATTGGCTGAGAGGTCTTTCCAACCATGAGATATTCACCAGTATCGCTACAGGAACCGTTTCACTGTTTGTATCACTATGCTTGCAGTATTTCTCACAGAGAGTGTCATGGATGCAGAAACCTGGGTCATGGAATGTAGTTTTAAAAGTTTTTAGGCAAAAATGTAGTCGTTTAGACCAGTATTTCCCAACCGGAGTGCCGTACGTCGAGAGCAGGGGTGCCGTGTAAAAAATCATTTTTTAAATATTTTTACATTTCTAAAATTTTCAAAAAAGCATCTATTATATAATATCCATTTCTGATGTCGCCAATAATTAGGGAGGCACCGAAATTTCGGCTGCGGCGAAAATTAGTTCACTGTTCAGGTTTCACTATCACGTGGTGTGACGGGTGTGACGCTCTGTGTATTATCTCGCTCTATGCATGTGTGCTCCGCTCAGTCGCTCCACTCGTATACCATTTAAACATCGATTTAGTACAGTGTTGTTTCTGTCTGCAATAGCCCTACTGTGTTGTAACATGGTGTGATATATGGGCAACTCTGGTAACGCTGCCCTCTCATTCATTGATCTGCTAACCGCTATGTTATGCTCACGTGTTCTGATATTAATAGCTTTCTAGGACTAAATATTATTTGGATAATTGGCAAAAAAAAATTAAAATTTAAATATCTTAACCCTACTGATAGACCTACCTGAAAAACTAAAAAGCAATTTATTTAATTCGAAGGCCTGTCGTTATTTTTTATTTGTGCTATCATTATTAATTTCTTTATTTGTTCTTATTTTATTACTGACTGCTTACTTGTAATTTTTTATTCAATTCAAAGTTTGAATTGAATCTCGTGCTACTGCACCACAATTACCCCACTGTAAAATTAAAAAAACACTGAGTGAGCAAAAATTTGTGAGCTAGCTAGTTATAATGGTAATTAAATACTGTTTACGTATGTATAAAAGCCTACATTAAAATCTGTCATATAAATTGGTCTCTTCAATAGAAATTAACCTATTGATTGCCACCACTGATGGAAAAAAAATGTTTACAATATTTTTATAATATTAAAAATATCTGTATGACATTATGGTCTGCAGTTCTTCCCTGTTGTACTGAATATATATACTTTTCAAATTATCATATCGAAGTTAGAAATTCAAATATTGTGACAAAATTAATTTTGTAGGGTGCCACAAGTTTGTTAAAACACTGGTTTAGACTTCAAAAAATGCAGATTTTCAATACAGATAAGGCCTACTTGAAAATATGCTTCAGCATATTCAGAGATTTGAGTTCTAATTATCGTATCTCATCCACCTTTCATGTTTCCCTGCTTAAGCCCGCCGGTTGTCCGAGAGGAGAGAGGGACCAGGAGGAGGCTTCTGTCACAAATCAGGCCTCTGTGGCTCTCTACGACGGCCTCCGGAGGGCACCCTCTCCCGAGTACTAGCGTTCTTGGACTACATTTCCCATAACACCCCTTACCTGAGACTGATTACTGGCACAGGTGTTTCCTCCTTAGCTTCCCCATTTAAACAGCTCCCAGACTCTCAGTATTCGCGAAGTCTTGTATTGCCCTGGCTACATTTCTGAGCGTTTATCCCCCGTCTCGACTTATCTTGTGTATTACCTTGGACTGTTATTACTCGTGTGATTCTCTGCCGCCTGCCCCGACCCTCACTTTGTTTCTGTTTACTCTGTTGGATTATCCCTGCTGCTCTTGACTTTGTTGATTGATTACTGCCTGTTTAACTCTGCCTTTGATTCAAATAAAAGCTGCAAATGGATCCAAACGCCTCTGACTCCTCGTTACAGTCAGCAACCATTCAGTTTTGCATTTGCGTAAATCTAATGGGCAGTCTCTGGTCTCATTAATCTATTACTTGTTCCAGAACAAATAGGTATGGCTAAGGGCAAACTCTCATAACATTGAGTATTTTGTATACATAACATATATGACATTGTATACATATTTCATTTAACTTTACTATTATATTAACTGTATATCAGAACACTGCTTTTGTACTGTTTCACCGATAAAACATGTGAAAGGTTGTCAGCTGTGGTTCTTTCATGCAGAGAATCCGGCTTGTGTTTTTGCATGTGTAGTTCCGTAAGCCAACCCTATCGGTGTTGCTGTGTTCCTATTTGTATCTTTATACATTAATGTGGTGATGAGCATATTACATTTGTAAGGATGACTCTTTTTGCATATTCTTATAGCGTAAGTTTTAGCAGTATGAAACATATCCTTACATGTAGGATTCACAACAATGTAGTTGCGTGATTTATTAGAAGGTGTCAAAACAGTCTATTCCTGAGTATCGCTGTGATCTATGAATGTGTTATATTAGTTTATCTGTGCCATTTATTGGCTTGAGGGTCCCTGAAAGTTTAAATTATTAACCCAGTGTTCCAGGATCGCCTTCGCCGTTTCTGGCGTCCAGTGAATTAAGTCTCGTTCCACCTTGAAGCGTTCCACTGGGAGTTCCACTATAAAGTTGAGTGTGTCTCGAATGTATTCGTTAATTTTGTCCAAATATATCTGTTCCTCCCAGGGAAGGTTGTCTGAGAAATTAATTACTGGAAAGTACAATTCTGTATGTGGCAAGCGACCACGTGCCATTTTATATGTTCTTTGTATCTCCTTCGTCATTGTTCCAATGCACCATTGTGACCTATTATTTATCCCAAAGGAGAAAATGAGCACTTCTGGCTCCATTGCAATGGTGGCCTTCTCCATTAAATTACCAGCATGTTGGAATTTTGCTCCTGGGAAGCAGTCGATTTGTAAGTCAGCATAACTAAAGGATGAAATCTTTGCTACGTTAGAATCTCCTATGATAACATATTTTTTCTTCAGATTTTCTATCCCAAAGGAGAAAATGAGCACTTCTGGCTCCATTGCAATGGTGGCCTTCTCCATTAAATTACCAGCATGTTGGAATTTTGCTCCTGGGAAGCAGTCGATTTGTAAGTCAGCATAACTAAAGGATGAAATCTTTGCTACGTTAGAATCTCCTATGATAACATATTTTTTCTTCAGATTTAAACTCCAGTATTGATTTTTCTTAGTTGTGTAAACATGTTTGCTAGGCCAACCCACTGATCTAGGGGTCTCAGGCGTTCGGGGGAGCACCTTTTCCCACATGCGGTTAATTTCTGCATGGGTCTCTACATTAACAGTTTCTCCCCTCTGTCTGATATCTTCTAGATTTTCCTCAAAATCTAGTCGGTGCAGAATGTGGTGCAATGCTCATCAGAGAGCACTCAGAGAATTGAGCCTCATTAGAGTCCTCTGAAAACATGGTTGGTGAGGTCTCTATCCTAGTGAGAGATGGTCGTGAGACCTCGACTCCCTCTACAGTGGGTTTATTGTTGTTTTTCTTTGTATGTTTGCATGGTGCTACGCCGACCTCATTGGTTTCTCTTGTGTCATCTCTGTTTTCTACTATTTCTGCTCCCTCCGTTCTAGGAGGTTGAGGTTCTGTTTCTGAGGCTAGCTCTCCTTCTGGTTCCTCTGATTCTTCTACATTCACCAATAACTCCATAAAGATCCTACGGGGCTTTCTCTGTTCTAAAGGTGCCAGGGGTCTACTGAGAGTGGGCAGGATGACCGGTGGTCCCAATGGTGGGAATTCCCCCTTATCAAAGGACCAGTCACCCCTGCCCACGGGTGTACGAGGAGACCCCTGTCCCCTATTAATAGGTGAAGTCTGTGCATCTACAGTTTCCTTACCTGGTCTGGCTGTTTGTGATTTTTCTGTGGTCTGTTTCTGTGTTTGCGCCCGAGGAGAGACAGTTACTGTATCTATCAATGGTCTCTCTGTTTCTTTGTCTCCCCTTCGGGTTGTTTCCGTGCTCCTATGTGCTAAAAAGAGTGCTTCCGTTTTTTCGAACACTTCTTCGTGTAGCCTGTTTTGAAAATTCTTTCTAGCCCAATTGCACGCCACCTCAAAGGCGTGGTGCCAATCATTTTGGTCTGTTCTTTCCTTCAATTCAGTGATGTTTTGTTGTATCTGTGTCTCATAGTGTTCCTCTAATATTAATTGTGTATTATGAACCCAGTTCCTAGTATTTCCTTCCAACAGTTCCCTCGTCGATCTGGTTGGAGCAGCCGGCTTTACTGTGTCAGTCAAAAACTGGGCCAATTTTTTAAAACCAAAAGGTGTGTTGTCAGTGATTTTTGTGGTGATTTTTTGCAAGTGATGTACTGTGCGTGTGAGGTCATACATCAACTTCATGGCCAATTTCAGTCTGGGAGATGGTGGTGTGTAATTGGGTTCCTCTGAATTGTCATTTCTGGGTTGCTGAAAATACCTTTGATGCCCCCCCTGTCTCTCTCTTCTAGGGGGGGGAAGTGGTTTACTCTATCCCTGTCTCTGTAGTATGTGTTGTATGTGTCTCCTGTTATATGTTGTGTTTGTATTAATGTCTCCGTTATTTCGGTTGCCAATCGCGGTTGGTGCTCTGGAGATCCGTATGGAGGCCCGTGCAGAGTCAGAGTATACATCTCTCTGTCCTCTTATCTGTGCTCTAGGCAATGCGGTCTCCACATATGCATCCTCCTGCTGTACATACTCATCATATCGTGTTCGGTTCTCAGCTCTGTCAATATTAAAGTTGTTGTGTCTCCTTTGTGTGCGTGGTCCCTTGTCAATATAATCTCTGTCCATTGCTCCTCGACCCGAGGGTGCCATCCAGTGTATGTATTTCTTATTATGGCCCTTTCTGCCTTTTTTATTCTTTTTCTTTTATTCCTGAGTGACTGGTTCGTACACTAGTCGATCTGCACGTCTCAGTGTTAAATCAGTGTTAGGGAAGTCGTGGCCTAATGGTTAGAGAGTCGGACTCATAACCCAAAGGTTGTGGGTTCGAGTCTCGTACCGGCAGGGATTGTAGGTGGGGGGAGTGAATGTACAGCGCTCTCTCCCACCTTCAATCCCACGACTGAGGTGCCCTTGAGCAAGGCACCGACCCCCCAACTGCTCCCCGGGCGCCGCAGCATAAATGGCTGCCCACTGCTCCGGGTGTGTGTTCACTGCTGTGTGTGTGCACTTTGGATGGGTAAATGCAGAGCACTAATTCCGAGTATGGGTCACCATACTTGGCCTTCACTTAAATCTACATCATCAACACGAGTGTAAGAATTTCTCCTGTGGCTGTCATTAAATCTCTCGTGTTGGTTCAGGAATCCAAACAGCAGTGCCAGTCTTTTTTCTGGCATCATAATCAGAATTAAAACCTCTCTGTGTTGGTTCCCAATCATCAACACGCTCCCAAAATTTCTTCTGTTATCATAATCTGTTCTTCTGTTATCATAATCTGTTTTACTGAAGTCATAATCGGGTTCTCTGAAGTCAAAGTCGATTTTATTGAAGTCATAATCAGTTTTTCTGGTGTCATAATCTGTTTTTCTGGAGTCACGATTGGATTTTCTATTGTCATGATCAGTGTTTAACTCGGTTTGAGTAAAGTCAAAGGTAGTGGGGAGACGTCTTCCGCCTCTACCTTCATATCTTCTCCAATTTTCTAAGTGGTTAGCCCGTAAATGGGCTCTTGGGGGGGCATCCTCATTCCAAACATGGCGAGAATTTGTCTTAAATTCTCTATATGAAGGATCTCTCTCCTCAAACCGTCTTGGGAAATGAGAAATGCCGGCACGATGCTGTGCAGTGAAATTTCTGGAATAAAATTCTCTCCCGTGATCAGCTGGTCGGTCACCTAAGTCCACATGTCGACGTGGCACTTCACCTAGTTCCCTACGTGCTCGGTATCCAAACATCTCAGCTGTTTTCACGTTCAAAAACTCAAAATTAATAATCCGGAATTCCTATTAGTACGACGGTCAGTGAACTCGCGATGTTTCGAAGCCAAGCCGCTTCATCTTCAGGTAATGTTACACTAGAGCATCGTCAAGTGTCTTATTGAAGCAGAAACACGAGTGCAAGATGTTGTCAACTCAAGTGATTAAGTCAGAGTGATCAGGAGCACTCCCCTCCCGCTACTGAGTATCACTCGGGGCGCTGTGATGGCGTCATCCCTCCACGCCTCGGGGAAATGCTGATTTTTCATTTTAAAAAATTTAAACGAACATAGAAAAAACAAACAAATTATCTAAGCTAACAGTGTGTTAAAAATGTAAAAGATTGGATGAGCAATATTTTTCTCCAATTAAATTTGGATAAGACAGAGATATTACTTATTTGACCAAAAGACAGTACAACGAATCTCGTGGATTACAGTTTGCAACTAGACGGATGTACTGTTACTTCCTCTACAGTTAAAAATCTGGGTGTTATATTAGACAGCAACTTGTCTTTTGAAAATCATATTTCCCATGTTACAAAAACAGCATTCTTCCATCTTAGAAACATTGCCAAGCTACGAAACATGCTACCAGTTTCTGATGCAGAAAAGCTAGTTCATGCATTCATGACCTCTAGACTGGACTATTGCAATGCACTGCTAGGTGGCTGTCCTGCATCTTCAATAAACACGCTACATGCTACATAAATGCTGCTGCTAGAGTCCTTACCAGGTCAAAAAAAATAAGATCATATTACCCCCAATTTTACATTCTCTGCACTGGCTACCTTAGTTCTGTACAGCGTCAGTTAAAATAGCAAGATTATGCATTATTTGAATGCTTGGCCAAAGAGATGTGTCTTTAATCTAGATTTAAACAGAGAGAGTGTGTCTGAACCCCGAATGTTATCAGGAAGGCTATTCCAGATTTTGGGAGCCAAAAGCGAAAAAGCTCTACCTCCTTTAGTGGACTTTGCTATCTTTTTTTAAAGTGACGTGACATGTGGCCAAGTATGGTGACACATACTCGGAATTAGTGCTCTGCATTTATCCCATCCAAAGTGCACACACACATACTCCGTGAACACACACCCGGAGCAGTGGGCAGCCATTTTTTGCTGCGGCGCCCGGGGAGCAGTTGGGGGTTCGGTGCCTTGCTCAAAGGCACCTCAGTCGTGGTATTGAAGGTAGAAGAGAGCACTGTACATTCACTCCCCCCACCTACAATCAAGAGCATGATGGATTGTAGCGTGGTAGAAGACTAGTTAGGTACGCAGGAGCTAACCCATTAAGGGCCTTATAGGTAAGTAATAATATTTTGTAACGGATACGGAACTTAATAGGTAGCCAGTGCAGAGACTGTTAAATTGGGATAATATGATCATATTTTCTTGACCTGGTAAGGACTCTAGCCGCTGCATTTTGGACTACCTGTAGCTTGTTTATTGAAGATGCAGGACAACCACCTAGCAGTGCATTACAATAGTCCAGTCTAGAGGTCATGAACGCATGAACTAGCTTTTCTGCATCAGAAACAGGTAACAGGTTTTGTAACTTGACAATGTTTCTAATGTGTCGGAAGTCTAGTATGAATCGTTTATGAACACTGAGGTGACACGTTGCATTACAGTGATTGATGTAAAAAGTTTGGCAACAACGATGGTAAAGAGTGATCTGAACAAATACACTGACAAACATCTTTAATGAACAAATATTTAATAATTCAAAGTGACTAATGAAAAAATACAGAACAGTCTTTTTGAGATCTTTTTCTGAACTTTATGATTTTCTGTCACAGATCAAACTGGATGACAACAATTCCTTTCAAAAGTGGGCAAGGCCACACAAAACTCCCTGCTGTCTGTCATTGAGACCCTGCGGTTGTAGCTTTAGTCCTAATCTGGGAATCACCTTATCGCCCTACTGTTTGGACACTCTGACCCCCGGTTTCACAGACAAGGCTTAAGCCTAGTCCCAGACTAAAATGTAAGTCTGAGCTGTTTCAACTGGAAGAACTTGCACTGACTGATCTTAAAATATATCAGTGCGTTCGTTTTGTCTTAAGATGCACACCAGTAATGTTTTTTCTAAGGCACATTTATAAAAAATGTTTTACTTAAATGTCCTAATTGAACTATGGCCTAATCCTGGCTTAGTCTAAGCTCTGTTTGTGAAACCAGGCCTGAGAGTCCTAACAGCCTTCTTCCACCTTCTGATGCAGAAAATCTAGTTCATGTATCTAGACTGGATTACTGTAATGAACTATTAGGTGGTTTTCCTGCATCCTCAGTAAACAAGCTGGCATTCTTACCAGGACAAGAAAATATGATCATATCACCCCAATCGTATCATGTCTATTATTGGGTGTTATGGGGTGTTAGGGAGGGGGTAGTACCTCTGACGGGCGAACAGTCGCACCTCCGGGTGGTTCGTCCGCTCTGGTCCCCACTTGCACCCAGCTCTCACCTATGGCTCCAAGTAGCTGTTTGCATGCACCGCTTCGACTGGCGGGCTAAACTAGGTGAGGGTAGCCAGCGGGCGTCAAACCCCCGGTGAACTAGGGCTTGTCTGCCCATGCATGCAAAGACTGGACCCGGCAGACTGAGCGGAAGAAACCACTAGATTGGTTCAGCGATCAGAAAGGCGGTTCCAGCAAAGTGCTGTGGAGCGCGATCAGGGCACAGTGAGACACGAAGGACACTGCTGGCCGTCCACTGCATCCTTACCCATCTCCAGCCGTCTTGACTTTGTCTTGCCACTGGACTTAGGTGGGCCGTGCGCAACTGTCAAACAGTTGGTGGTTGCCATTGACTTCCATAGTAATTTTTTTTCCTACTATGGAATTCAATGGCAACCACCAACTGTTTGATTACCAGCAATCTTCAAAATATCTTCTTTTATGTTCAACATAAGAATGCAACTCATACAGGTTTGGAACGACATGAGGGTGAGTAAATGATGACAGAATTTTCATTTTTGGGTGAACTATCCCTTTAAGTTCTGTATTGATATAAAATAATATTTCTAAATAAATAATACATACAAGGCCCTAAATGGTCTGGCTTCTTTGTATATAACTGATTTTCAACTGCACTACAACCCATCACACTCTATAAGGTCACACAATTCTGGACAATTGATAGTACCGAGGAGATCAAAGTCCACTAAAGGAGGTAAAGCGTTCTCTAATTTGGCTCCTAGACTCTGGAATAGCCTTCCTGATGATGTTTGGGCCTCAGACACACTGCAAGAGCCACAAGGTTTTTCTCTAATACCTCATCAAGGATTTTTTCCCCCTGGCTTCTTGATTGTAATCTGTTAAACTGTAAAGCAGCTTTGAAACAATATGTGTTGTAAAAAGCACTATTCAAATACATGTGAATTGAAATGAATGCCTGGTCCCACATCATTCAGACTATTCATACATATATCACCACATACATTAATCAGGCAAAGCAATTTAGCATTTTTTTTTTTTTTTTGGATGTGTATGTACTGTTCTGCACTTCTTGCTTCTGCTCTTGCTTTGTGTGGCGCAGTCATGAAATTTAACACCGTAGCACTTTTGATATCGTTAGTTCTTTTACAATCAAGTGATCAATCTTTGAATTTTTAATGTAAAACCGATGTGAACTTGGTAACTAGTAGAGCCACATTTAAAACGTTTTCTCTACTAATCAGGTAGCAATGCGCAGTCCAGACTGGTACAGCATTTTGGTCAAATCCACTACATGATGTCCATCAATGAATCATTCAAATCACACCACATATCAACAGGACTGAGGTCTGTTCTTTTGTTCCATCTGTCTGCAGCATATGGACCCTTTTCACACAACCCCAGTGCCTTTCCAAGAGAAGAAAAAATATAAACCACTGGATTACAGCAGGCATAAGCGGAAACGTTAATTTTACAGTCACACTCAAACACTGCAGCTTAAAAAAATATATGCTAGGGTAGTTTTAACAAAATATAGTGTTGCAAGTAGAGATTAATTTTTTTTTTATTTTAAAGTAAAAAAAGATGCTAGATTTGTGATGTTAAGGCAGAATCTTACCACACCTGGACAAAGCAGCA
Source organism: Sinocyclocheilus grahami (assembly GCF_001515645.1). NCBI lineage: Eukaryota > Metazoa > Chordata > Actinopteri > Cypriniformes > Cyprinidae > Sinocyclocheilus > Sinocyclocheilus grahami. Next base: position 71,369 of record NW_015507331.1, on the reverse strand, counting down.
GTTTCTGCTTCAGTATTTCTCTTATGAATGGCTCATGAACGTGTTTGTGATCAGGTGCAAATGCCAACAGAATCTCAGCTAGTCAAGTTTTTTTTTTTCTGGATTCTGAAACATGAATTTCAGTTGATCTTAGTCTACCTTTTTCCAACATCCAAAGACAGATTGCAGTAATTAAAGGAGAAACGTCAGACCATAAACTTTTGTGAAGATGTTATACATGTGAAATCTTGTGTAAAATGAGGTGCTTCATCATGTGAACATCAACGATCACAAGGAGACATTAACAAGTGGCCCAAAATTTCTAGCAGTGCCCTTTGTTAGCTATCTATTGATAGACTGAATACTCAGATGAGAAGATTACAATTTAAGATAAAAAAAAAAAAATGTATCCATCACACTATTATTAGTTAGTGCTGGACCTGATTTACCTGCTTCCAGTGACTAATTTTATTGGTCGCCTCTGCTTCGCAGTGATAAAACACACAGCTTTGTATGACGGCAGCCTTAAATTCAAAGGACTGTATATAAAAAGAAAAACTGTAATATTCTCTCATTTCAAAAACTAAAAGTTTAAAATTGATGAATAATTTTGTCCAAGAAATAAAACAAAATGTAATCAACCATGTAATCAACAAATAGTATTAAAACATGAATTTGAAAAAAACTAAAATATACTTTGAATAATTTCTGATGATCCATCATATAAAGCTACAGTAAAAATGCCAGTTTAATGACCAAGATTTAGTGACCAGGTTTTAATTGAAACATTGGTGCAACATCATTTCAATGTCACATCACAGCATGACCTGTAATGTTCACAATATTTACAAAACTGCTGTTTAGGACATCTTAAAAAATTAAATGAAACAATAAGAAATTATGGACTTTAACAATCTAAACCTAACAGCCACATCAAAGCTATCAGAAACAAACATAATCAAGTGCACAACATACTTTACAAAGTCGACTGCTGTAAAGTACATACTGGTGAGAAAATATATACTCAGATACTTATTGAAAAAAAATACTGACATCAGAAAGGTTTGTAATACCAGTCAGATACCAATCAAAAAACAGCAAGCAAAGAGAATAAAATAAAAATGTCCACACACACGCACGCACAGAGGAAATGAAAGAAAAGGACTGAAGAATTGAAATGGAAAATGTTTTGGGCAACACTGACCACATGAACACAAAATGTTTTTGACCTTGAACAGTAAGACTTTGAACACAGAGCCGCAGCATTGCGCTAACAACAGAGCCGACTTCACCAGCAGAGACGCACGAGCTGACCGAGTCTGTTCACGGGCTTGAACCATTTCTCCTCTGAAACACATTACAATGATATCTGCGCCGATATAGTTCCCAGTTCCACAGAATGGAAATATTGCACTTAATTTCGTAGTGAGATTTCTGTAAAGATTGACGACAAGGAGAGAAAACAGCCAATATCTGCTATTTAATCTGCCCTGCTTTAGAGTTTCAAACGGATGCAAGCTGATGAGTGTTTCACACAGCAATGTGCTGCGAATCCCACACATACCTATAGAGTTTACACACAAAAATAATTCAATCAGCTCTTCATATTGAGTTAGTGTTGCTGGCAGATGTCCATGTCACACCGTGTTCTCAAGTGATTCTGTGCAACCGACACTGACCTCTGACCTGTTCCATTTCCCAGTCTATGATCCCTAAAGTCACTTCTCTAACCCTTCTGATCATATATTCATGAAAGTATAACAGACACCAAGACAAAAACAAACTCCTCTCAGTTTGTCACTCAGAAGTGACATTTCCCATGAACCCCTTTAGAACTTGAATCTGAATGATAGCAGGACTTTCATGAGTCTGTATGAGATTCAACACATCTACAGCTCATCTGTGTCTTTCCATAATGCAGCACACGAACACAACATCACCGTATTACACACAGATTGGGCCGCTCAGTGGTTTCTGACGTCGGCTGGCTGATATGTTCCCGTTCTCGACTGATTCTGACTCCTGACGTGTGGAAGCTAAAGTCTGCAGCTACTGACAGCGTTTTCCCTTTTCCACGTTACTGAGATAAAGTGATTGGTGTTCGGCTGGTCATGTGATCTCATGAGGCCCCTGTGCCTCTTCATGTAGAGTCAATCTAATTTTATTTCATTACTGATATGACTGGAGGTTTCTATCAAGTGGACAGCGAAATTAAGATTTTCCAAAAGTACTGTTAATTTCTTGATGAGTGAAACTTTAAAAGAGAAAATACTGAGTGCATCATGAAAGGCAAAGAAACACTGTTAACAGAATAATACTGAAGTGTGTGTGTACACAAGTATAAGGCTTTGTGTGCAGGGCCGTATTATTGCCAAGTTTAACTGAACAGGTCAAATAAACAGGGAGTCCATGCATCACTTATAACACATTATAAGGCCCCTAGTTTTCCTCTTCGTTGGCCATTACAGTAAGAACGACTCCAATTAAACCTCACAAACCAGTGCTGTCTAACTCAAACAAATACCACAAAGGAGAGACCAACTTAACCATATAAAGACAGAAAACTCAGCAAAATGACACGGGACAATTATAAACCTCAAACTGAAGCTTAGAAAAGTCTCAGATTGACTCTTATTCATTGTAATGTCGCAGGGCCTTATGGGCCGATGAGACATTTCTGTTTTGTGTTTTGTACAGCTGAAGATAAAGTGTGCATTGAGTTGGCTTGTACATGTCATTACCCTACAGTATTTACACTTCTTCCCATGTTTTTACCATGACATTTCTGTATTGTCTATATACACATCGAAAACATATCAGAAATATTTGGACTGTCTGTGTTCTTAAATGCAGTAATTTTCTTTTTTGTTTTTTTGCATTTTTTATATTTTTCCTTGTACACTACAAAAAATAGTTTTTCAGCAAGTTGTTTTTGCTGCCTTTTCTAATTGGCTGATCCAGCACCTGTCAGTCACTGGATGAGGGCGGAGCCACGATGAGCCGTCTGCTAGAGTGTAGCACCACGATCAAAGAGAGAGAGACACTGACGCTGCTGTTATCTGGAGATCTTCCTCCTCTTGGGTTTGGGCAGCTTGACTTGACGATCCTGATGAACCTGCAGATCGACAGACAACAGCTTCACTGTATCATCCCATCATCCAATCAGAACAAGCTCCATGAGGTGTGTGTGTGTGTGTGTGTGTGTGTGAGAGAGAAACTCACAGTTCCAGACATCTTGTCCAACTCACTCATGGCCTCATGAATCGCAGCTTCTAAATGATGATTCAGTTTTCCCGCCCTGTGAGAGAGAGATACGAGATGCATTAATAGCACACCTTTAAAAACAACAGACGTCAAGCCAAACAAAAACACAAGCGCTCAGAAAGAAACATGAAAGAATGTGATATTAATGACTTGTACTATCTTAGTCTATGTATTATTGTTATTGACATAATTTGGTTGCTAGATGAGTCTGTTTCCTCTCAACATCTCACCGCCGATGGAGTTTTTCATCGACTGGGGATCAGAGATTAACGAGATTTCTCAAAACTTCCTGGTCCCTGGCTGAATTATATTCGTTTAATTTTACTGCCATAACAGCATCTATAGCTATTTTCAGGGATCAATGTATATCAAAAGAAACAAACATACTGTAGGAATTGAAAAAAACAAGAACCAACTCGCATCAATATAACAAACAAGATTTTTCATTTCAGTACTTGATAAATGTAAGATTATTCCTGACTAAACATTTTTTTATAAATCCATTAAAGAACTGAGTAAAGACGTTTCCCTGGCCAAATAACCTTATATCAAAGAAACATTCATTTTCTGGAGAGCTGCTCTGAAACTATGTATTGTGAAAAGCACTATGCAAATAAACGTGAATTGAACTTACAACTGTGAACCTACCACTAGAAATTGGGTGAAAGGTGACTTTGAGGCATTAAATACAGAGCACTGAAGTGTATAAAATACCATGAAACTATTATCCCATTCTCCGTGTTTGCTGAAGGGAGAATTAGGAAATCTGAGAGCATTATAAAGAGGAGTCTGGCGGGACGCAGATCTCAGATCAGCTGTAGTGTCTGAACAAGACTGTCATGTGCTGGTCTCTTATCATAGTAGCATCAGCTTATTATTTTACTTGCTTTTAAACAGCATGTAAAAACTCAGACACACCATTCAACATCTCAATAGTTTTTTTTCCTTCTCGAGTGGGTGTTGCAACTTTTCTTCAATGGAGATGAATTTTAGATTTTTGGTTTGAGCATCTCTTTTTTCCACTTGTAAATGTTTTCCAGCATGTGAGTGTTGTAGGATCGCTGTGTTACAGAGAAACTTACTTCCTGGTTTTTTTGCTGGCTCTGTCCAGCATCTGAAGGTCTTGTGTTAGTGTTTTCAGCTGCTCCGGTTCCACCTAAAAAACAAGAGTTTAAACAGCAGATCTGTTACCCAGAGAAATATTATCTGCAATATTTACTACTGCAGTTAAAAGATTTTACTTAAATCTTTGATCTCAAAGCCCTTATAATCCGAACAACCACTGACAAGTTCACAGATCATCAGTCGCCCCACCAGAACCAAGACACAAATCTCACTGCAGCGTTCACCGCTGCTCTACGGCTAAATGACATGACGCTTCTGTAACATTTTCACACTTTATAATAACAAAATGACTTTTGCATTAGGCACCTTCAAGGGCATATAGACAGGACAAGGCAGCGTCTCTTACCCTGGCCTGTTCTGACAGTTGCATGCTGGGATTGCGCCCATGCTCTTCTCCCATCAGTTTGTTCGGCCAGGGCGGGAAGCCTTTGATCGGCCAGACCAGCTCGCTCACATTGAAGGCCCGAGGCCTGTAGTGCAGCATCTCTGCTGAAGGAGAGTCTGGGTGCCTCAGCTCCTCCTCGCTGCTGAGGCTCCTGGTGTCCGAGGGGCTGGGTGCACAGTGTCCGTTAAAGTGCCCGTTGAAGTGAGTGTAGTCTTTGAGCAGCGGACCTTCCAAGCTGGTGGAGGATCCGGGCGACTGGTCGTCTCCGGTGAGCGGCTCCCCGTATCCTCCGCGAGGCACCGCTCCGTTGAGCTCCAGCCGTTCTCTGGAGCGGTGGCTAAACCGCAGGCTAGCGCTGTCGTCTGTCTGAGCGTCGGAGGCCATCTCCGGCAGACACTCCATCAGGGCTTTGCTGCTGCACACCTGTGTGGAGCACTCCAGAAACTCCTCTCCTCTCCAGTGTGCATGGCTGGGCTCGTCCCAGTGCGGCCGCGGCGAGCGGAAGAACTCGTGGGTGTCAGCACCGTCAGGAGTGTTCTGCTCTGAGCTCCTGCGGTTGTGCGGCGGGCGGCTCGTGCCCTCGGATCCGTGTGGCGTGTGAATGACGGCGCTGACGGCATGAGGCAGGCTGAGCGGCGGGCCGATAGAGGCAGTGAAGGCACTCATGGCGCTGAGCGCGGGGACGGGGCTGGACTGTGTGCTCACGCCGGTAGTGATGGTCACATGCATGCCTTTGCCAGCGGCGTCCACCACCGCTCTGTAGATCGCATCCACCGAACTCTGACCTCCAGAGCCCCCCAGCACAGAAACCTCACCCTGCAGCTTCTGCGGAGCGTCGCGGTACAGGCCTGCGTCTCCAGAGAGAGAGCTCATAGCCGGCGGGACGCCGTCAGGCATGCAGCCCTGAACACACAAACAGAAGCGTCTCATTTAGAGCAGGGTCGCTACAGTCAGAGAAAAGAGCTGTTTCACTGGGCCCGTTTATATAAAACTTCTCAGACATGCTCTTAAGAATAGTCTTAAGCTTTGACTAAAGTGTCAAAAAATTCTTAGTAAAGAGTAGGACTTTTCTAAGAGTACGAGACTTTTATAAAGAAGCTAAAAGCAACTTTAAGTAAAGTCTAAGACTGATTCTTAAGTGTTGAACTAAGGACTACAATGATGTCAACCCTCGACCTCAGAACCAGCCAATAGTGAGCAAAGTCACAGCAGCACAACACCAATCATTTAACGTACCTACAAAAAAAAAAAACATTTAATTAAGACAAATATTTAAATATTTTAATATTTAAATGTATTTAAAAAAATGCTTTGCATTGTGCAAAATTATCACAAATTATTACTGATGCTTTGTTTTCTCTAGGTATGTCTCCTCGTTTACAGTTGGAGTGAACATCAATGGCTCCATCAACTCCAGGAAAGCCCACAATCCTCATAAAAGTGGCTTGTTTTTGCAATATGGTTTGGTGGTCAGTTGGAAAGTCAATAAACTCCCATATAGTAGTGGCCAAAAGTGATGTCCGGCCTAGGAAATTGGACATCTTCACCCTTAATTAAAAAACAAAAATGTGCAAGATTTTGTAAGCATATTGCATAGTTGCTTAGAGTCAGTTATTTTATTTGTGATAATAATGCAATGAAACATGCCAAATAGTGAGGTCATAACCCTAATGCTGTCATACAAAGAAATTATGAACACATGCAAAAACAAGAGGACCAATGAAATATTAATAACTTATGTTGTAGTCAATGTTGTGATTTTGTCACTAGATTTAGTGACTTCCTCATACCTTTAGAGACAACAAAATCAATTTCTTGGACAAACCTTATCTACATTCCGAGACTCTCCCATGACGTCATAAAAGGCGAGATCACTTATCTATTTAAATATATATTAGTGCTGTCAAACGCTTCATCGTGATTAATCGCATCCAAAATAAAAGTTTTTGTTTATGTAATATATTTATGTGTACTGTGTATATTTAATATGTACAGTATATATATATATATATATATATATAAATAAATACACACACATACAGTATACATTTAAAAAATATTTACATGTATATACATTTATATATTTATATTCTCATATTTTATATTATATATACACATTTAATATATAAACAACATTTTTCTTAAATATATACATGCATGTGTTTGTATTTATATACACAAATATACACAGTATACACAAATATATTATGTAAACAAAAGCTTTTATTTGGGATGTGATTAATCGCAATTAATCATTTGACAGCACTTAATATCCAGCGATATCGTGGACTTGATCGCACAGATGCTATTTAAACTGAACTGAGCTGGATGATGACATCACTGAATTTAATGACTGCCTTTAACTGAAAATTGTGCATTACTGACACAATTTTTTACTAATTAATGCTGCACAGTTGCTTTGACACAATCTGTACTGTTAAAAGCACTATATAAATAAAGGTGACTTGACTAATACAAATATAGATCAGTGAACTCACCTTTATGAGGTCATCTAGCAACATTAAGTGACCAGTTTAGCTACTTTCAATTGAAAGCAGTTGGCAACACTGGTCAGTGTTTTTTTTTCCTTTGTATTTTGATGGTTTAAGTGAAATGTGGGGTCATTAAAAAAAATTTTAAAAACACACATCACTTTTGGCCACTGTTGTGTTTGGTGGGGTTAGTGCCACAATATGCAAGACCCTGCTTACAGTGTCATCACCGGTGCATTGCTGCATTTTTCCAATTTTCCAGCCAAAAAAATTGTATTACTACTTTCATTTCTGCAGTTAGAGCATTGACCTGTTGAAGACTTGGGTCTTGACAATCAAGTTTGTATCATTTTATCAACTCCATATCATCATATAACTCCAATGTGTCATATCTTCATTGGAAAGTGTTTGTCGTCTCCTCTTTGCTGCCATCTTGTTACTCCTAACTAGGTTAGGAGACCTCTCCAGCTCTCTTAAATAATTTAGGAGCTGAGACCAGTCTTAGCCACTTAAGAACCTTTTTGAATCACTCTTATTCTTAAGTCTAGGAATAAGAGTAAAATGATGTCATTCTTAGAATTTTGACACACTTAGGACTAAAATTTTACTCTGAGCGGCTTTATACATACAGCCCTGGACTGAGTGAGTCACCTGATAATCCTGGTACAGGCAAGACAAGCTGTTGGAGTTAGGAACACTACTGTCTGTGAAAGGAGCCGTAGTGAAGGAATGGCCCTGGCCCGGATAAGCAGAGACGTGCAGTGCCGGATGCTGCTGCTGCTGATGGTACAGGTGCCCCGCGGACGCCATCATCTGAGGAGTGTTAGCCATGCTGCAGCTCAGCGCCGCCGCATCACCTGTTAGCAACGACACAACAGCGTCAGCGGTCAGGCCTATATATATATATATATATATATAAATAAATACACACACATACAGTATACATTTAAAAAATATTTACATGTATATACATTTATATATTTATATTCTCATATTTTATATTATATATACACATTTAATATATAAACAAAATTTTTCTTAAATATATACATGCATGTGTTTGTATTTATATACACAAATATACACAGTATACACAAATATATTATGTAAACAAAAGCTTTTATTTGGGATGTGATTAATCGCAATTAATCATTTGACAGCACTTAATATCCAGCGATATCGTGGACTTGATCGCACAGATGCTATTTAAACTGAACTGAGCTGGATGATGACATCACTGAATTTAATGACTGCCTTTAACTGAAAATTGAGTGTTTACTATTCTCCTTTTGCATTGACACACTATTTTACTAATTAATGCTGCACAGTTGCTTTGACACAATCTGTACTGTTAAAAGCACTATATAAATAAAGGTGACTTGACTAATACAAATATAGATCAGTGAACTCACCTTTATGAGGTCATCTAGCAACATTAAGTGACCAGTTTAGCTACTTTCAATTGAAAGCAGTTGGCAACACTGGTCAGTGTTTTTTTTTCCTTTGTATTTTGATGGTTTAAGTGAAATGTGGGGTCATTAAAAAAAATTTAAAAAACACACATCACTTTTGGCCACTGTTGTGTTTGGTGGGGTTAGTGCCACAATATGCAAGACCCTGCTTACAGTGTCATCACCGGTGCATTGCTGCATTTTTCCAATTTTCCAGCCAAAAAAATTGTATTACTACTTTCATTTCTGCAGTTAGAGCATTGACCTGTTGAAGACTTGGGTCTTGACAATCAAGTTTGTATCATTTTATCAACTCCATATCATCATATAACTCCAATGTGTCATATCTTCATTGGAAAGTGTTTGTCGTCTCCTCTTTGCTGCCATCTTGTTACTCCTAACTAGGTTAGGAGACCTCTCCAGCTCTCTTAAATAATTTAGGAGCTGAGACCAGTCTTAGCCACTTAAGAACCTTTTTGAATCACTCTTATTCTTAAGTCTAGGAATAAGAGTAAAATGATGTCATTCTTAGAAGCAGTTGGCAACACTGGTCAGTGTTTTTTTTTCCTTTGTATTTTGATGGTTTAAGTGAAATGTGGGGTCATTAAAAAAAATTTAAAAAACACACATCACTTTTGGCCACTGTTGTGTTTGGTGGGGTTAGTGCCACAATATGCAAGACCCTGCTTACAGTGTCATCACCGGTGCATTGCTGCATTTTTCCAATTTTCCAGCCAAAAAAATTGTATTACTACTTTCATTTCTGCAGTTAGAGCATTGACCTGTTGAAGACTTGGGTCTTGACAATCAAGTTTGTATCATTTTATCAACTCCATATCATCATATAACTCCAATGTGTCATATCTTCATTGGAAAGTGTTTGTCGTCTCCTCTTTGCTGCCATCTTGTTACTCCTAACTAGGTTAGGAGACCTCTCCAGCTCTCTTAAATAATTTAGGAGCTGAGACCAGTCTTAGCCACTTAAGAACCTTTTTGAATCACTCTTATTCTTAAGTCTAGGAATAAGAGTAAAATGATGTCATTCTTAGAATTTTGACACACTTAGGACTAAAATTTTACTCTGAGCGGCTTTATACATACAGCCCTGGACTGAGTGAGTCACCTGATAATCCTGGTACAGGCAAGACAAGCTGTTGGAGTTAGGAACACTACTGTCTGTGAAAGGAGCCGTAGTGAAGGAATGGCCCTGGCCCGGATAAGCAGAGACGTGCAGCGCCGGATGCTGCTGCTGCTGATGGTACAGGTGCCCCGCGGACGCCATCATCTGAGGAGTGTTAGCCATGCTGCAGCTCAGCGCCGCCGCATCACCTGTTAGCAACGACACAACAGCGTCAGCGGTCAGGCCCCAACATCTCTACATCGGCTGGACTGGTCAGCACAGAGGAAATAAAATATGCAAAAGAATGCAAGCAGGAGGAACTAAAATATCTTAATCTGAAAAAATGCCAAATTAAACGAAAGACATGTCAGGGCTCGACAGTGCGACCATTTCAGTCGCATTTGCGACTGAAAACTACTGCGTGCGACTATGAAATTTATTTTAGGAGCACCAGTGCGACTGACCATACTTGTGATTGCGCTCAGGGAAGCTTCAAAGCTTTCTACGTGTTTTTGCAGCGTCGAGTAATGTATCACAGACATATCTCACCAATCCTTCATAAGCAAAGTGTAGACAGGGTGTAAATAAGAGATTCATCACACAGTGTAGAGAGCTTCGCTGATTATAAATGTGAGCTCGCGATGAACTAAGATGATGAGTGACAGCTTTGAATGATTTTTAAG
>NW_015507331.1:58586-59696 GCF_001515645.1 Sinocyclocheilus grahami | reverse complement strand
TGAATGATTCAGCTGTTCGAATGAATCAATTGAATGAATGATTCAGTGATAAAAATCAGTGACTTGCCGCCACCTGCTTTATCTTTTCAGTTATTTAAATCATTTAATATTTCTATATTCAAAATTTTATATTTAAAACATTAATATCATCATGGATTTATGGATTTAATTGCACTCATTCCACTTCTGAACCTCATTAAATGTCTGAAAGTACATCAAACAACACTTTTGTGTTCTTCTGTGCCACCTCTACAAATTATTTTTGTTAATACTGATTTCATTTGATTTTTAACTTGTTTCTTATTCTACTCTTATTCTGTTGTTAAGCTTATAAAATATAATTTAAGAATTTGACAAAAGATGACATACTTTTAATAAAGTTAGAGGAGTCAAATATTACCTCGTAATGGGAAGGCTACTTTTTGATAACATTTTGGATTATTGATTAGAAGGTGCTCCTAAAATTTTGAACGTGCTCCTAAATTTTTTAAGTTAGGCGCACAAGTGCTCCTAAAAAGAAAAGTAAGCGTCGAGCCCTGCATGTGAGTGAGTCCATCGTATTAATTTCTGAACTTTTATTGTGCTACAAACAGAATGTATTGAGACCCGCTCCATCCAGACAGTTAAAGATAGAATTGATCTGGTTGTTGAAAACATTTGTTTTAGAGACCATGACTACTATTCTTTATATTTGAATGGCAGCCCTAGTTAAAAAAAAGCGGACAAGTGGATGAAGTTTATAAATATCCGTTTACTGTGAGCGTGTGCCGTTTGTGTGAATGCTAATGCATGATGTGTGGTCAGTGTGCCGCTTTTAAAGGTTTAATCAAGCTTAAACTACACATTACACTGAAATGATACGCATGTGCGACAGCAGCCGTGTCGTGTTGCGTAACGAAAGCTGAGTGTCACAGAACGACGGCCGCTGCGGACAGTGTGTGTGTGATCGACTGCCAGCGGCTGCTGGGGAGGTTGCCATGGAGACAGCAGTGAGATGGCTGGTACTGCTTTCCAAGGTATGATTCACACACACACACACACACACACACACACACACACACACACACACACACACGCACAGTTGAAGATGTGTACAGGGGGGATGATGTC
>NW_015507331.1:57002-58459 GCF_001515645.1 Sinocyclocheilus grahami | reverse complement strand
TCAAGGAATGATTCACACACACACACACACACACACACACACACACACACACACACACACACACACGGTCAGTTGAAGATGTGTACACGGGGTATAATGCAGGTTTTTAACCGTGTTAGTGAAAGAAAACAGAAACAGGCCTCAAGCAGAACATGCTAGTGCTGCTTCTGTGCAGTGTTAGCAAAAAAAAGAAGCAATTTACATGCATGCACTGAGGACACAACCTCTTTTTCTTTTTTCTTTTCTTTTCTTACAGTAGGGATGGGCAATATGGGCTTAAAAATATATCACGATATTTCTGGTATTTATTGCGATAACGATATCAATGACAATCAGGGTTTCTGCAGGATTTTAAAGCTCAAATTTAAGACCTTTTTAAGACCTGCACAAATAAAATTAATACCATATGAGCGGGGTAGGGCAATGTCTATAGTACCATATTAAACTGTAAAATTACTGTAAAAAGCATAATTTACAGTTCAGATACAAGTTTTCACAAAAACAAAAAGTTTTATCAAATTATAAACTTTACATTTCAGCCTTTAAACCATTTTTAAGAAAATGGATGAGTCAAAAGTTTTATACTTTTTTATACTTTTGAGCCAAGTGGATTTTGAATGCAGTTTCCAAAATAAAAACAGCAGGCGAATTTTTATTTATTTTTTATATTTGATCCGATCACACCGGTGTGATTAGAACGTACAGTGTGGCACACCAGCAGCTGCTAAATTCACATTTGCATTCGCTGGCTGGCGCTGAGACAGAACGTTTTTACAGCACTGTGCATTATTAGCTCTGTTGAGCTTATGAAACCAATCAGAGGCATTCAGATGAGTCATTGCTGAAAGACCGGTGCTCGCTGACTGAATTCTGCTCTCTGGTGAATTCTCTCATCAGAAACAACTAGGGGTGTGCGATATATATCGTCTGCGATAATATCGTAATTGTTGTTTTAACGATGTGTGATTTGACAGAGTATTTTGCAAAAACCATTCAAAACATCCCTACAGAGCGCACGCATACATTACGTGAAGTCTAGACTAGTGCGCGTGCGCATTTAGTGTGTTTTCTTTCACTGCATGATTCAGGCTATTAAAATGCATTTAGAATGATCACAAATTCAAGACATGATGGCAGAAAATGTATATATTTATACCACTTCATATAGTTATTCAATTTCACACGAAGAGTGCCGTTTTTCTCCAAAAATTACCATGATTACAAATGTGACATTGAATTCAATAAACAATAAGTTAATTAAGAGACTTACGTTTTAGACACCATATTGCTGTTTTTGCTCTATTATTTCGCCAACAAAAATCATCCCGAATACAGCCACAGCGCTGTTCTGTGTCTCTGAGCAACATGACGGTGTTTCGTTCCTGAATGAATCAACCGTTTAAATGATTCGGTTAAATCCCAATGACTCACTTATTAACAGTGATTTGCTGCCACCT
>NW_015507331.1:47029-56294 GCF_001515645.1 Sinocyclocheilus grahami | reverse complement strand
ATTTTTTTCATGTTTTAAATCATTTCAAATATCAGTATTCAACGTTTTATGTTTAATATATCAAAACATTATTTATGCATTTGTAATTGCAGGTTAAATGCATTCATGTCTTGCATTAAACAAAATACGTGTAAATACATCTAAATGCCACTTCAGATGCAGCTTCTGTGTTTATTTAATTTGCTTGGTAACAGCCCAAATGTCTTATTATTCTAATTCCCTGATTAAATGTAAGAATTTGACTCAAAAGATAAAGGACACTTTTAGAAAAAATGGCTTTATAAAGGTAAAAATGCCCATAAAATGCAAAAATCAGTTTAAACTTATTGGAAAAGATTCATTTCTATCAGTATGAACTGACCACCACACAGAATATGAAGAATATTAAAACCTTTAGGAGTCAGCTGTCTTCGGCAGTCCTTAAGGTACCAGCACAATAACACACTCAGCAAAATATCATCTAATTATCGTTATCGATAAAATCCCAGAAAATATCAAGATATAATTTTGTCAATATCGCACACCCCTAGAAACAACAAAGTGCAGATGTGTGTACAAATGTAAGTAAGTTAATCATGTAAACGGCTTCAGTGATTATAATGGGAGTTTTTGAGATTGCTTGAACTTTGGCTAGACTTAAGTCAATGATAACGAGCTTTGATTATGTAAATGTTCTTTGCTCTCTTTCTATGCAATGTGTTATAATTAGTAACTTTACAATGTTTTTTTTAATCAAAGTAACCTTAAATACAATGTCAGTCATATTAAAAATAGTTTATGATATTACGACACCCATATCAGATACTTAAGAAAAAGACAGGATTTATGCATAGTTAATAGATTACATTAATATTAGGCTACTTTGCCCATCAACTGTTATAGATCAACTAACAACATCTATAAAGTTGCAAAATGCATTTACTTACACATATTTGAGAATCAAGATATTTCATGATAGGCCTATAATTAAAGAAATAGTTCACCCAAAAATCATCATGTAAAAGACGCATACGCTTGCTTCCACTTCATGTAAACAACGCACGCACATGGTGCTGCTGCTAACATCGAACACACACATGCGTCGGTTTACATGAAGCAGAAGTAAGCCCATGCGTCATGATACTGTCTCCACAATAGCGGCGCACATACGGGATGAGGAGGAGAAGAATTGCTGAATAAAGTCGTTATTGTTGTTTTCTTTGCGCTGCGATGTCACATGGACTGTTTTACCAATGTCCTTGCTATGTTTCAAAGCCTTGATCATGTTAGGATCCTTGCTGTCTATGGGCGGGTCAAAGACCTCTCTGATTTCATAAAAAATATTTTAATTTGTGTTCCGAAGATGAACGAAGGTCTTACGGGTTTGGAATGACACGAGGGCAAGTAATTAATGACAGAATTTTCATTTTTGGGTCTATCCCTTTAACACATTTGGGAATATTTCGAATAAAAAAGGAAATTTAAATAAATAATCCCACTGCTGTGTGTCACATGACAAGCATGATGACCCCCCCCCCTCTCTCAAAAATAATAAGTGCATGACGCCTCTGCAAACATCAGCACGAGCTGGAGACTGTTCCTCACCTGCGTTGGTCGTGGCGTCAGCACCGCCGGGCAGCATGCAGTTGACGTTCGGCAGGACACGCGGCTGAAAGTGAGCGTTTGCGTGTCCCATCACGTGGTTTCCGAGAGGAACTTGTCCGCTTTGGTTCATGGGCCCGCAGTTTCTCAACGCCGTGGCCTGCATCTGGTTGATCCCGGCCGGATACTGCGCCGCAGACTCCACTCCAGGGCCATGCAGCCGCTCCTCGCACAAGCTACGGCCCCGGGGCCCGTGCGAGCTGTGGTTGCTCAGAGACTGCAGCAGCTGAGCCATCGACGTGTTGGAGGGCAGCCGGGTGGTTTTTCTCATCTGCTCGGTCGAGGGGCAGGGCGTCCTCATGAAGAAAGCGCTGTCGTGGTTAGCGTTGGTAGGAAGCTTGCGCTTGCGGAGAGGGTCGCGCTGCTGCGCCATCAGCTTGTCCCGAAGCGCGGCGCGTCCGCTCTGGCCCTCGCCGCCGGCCACGATCATGCCGGGGTTGGGTGGCAGCATGGAATTTAGAGCATTGTGGCCTTCGACGGCCCTGCCGGCATCAGACGGCCCCGCGCTCGTCCCGCCGCTCCCCAGCTTGTTTTGATTTGCTAGCTGTGCTTTGGCGGCCGCTGAGAGGAGGCTGCTGGCGGGGAAAGAGGCAGCGTTGTGTTGGTTAAGGATCTGGTTCAGTGGCATTCCCAAGAGGCCCGGGTGCTCCTTCTGGGGGGCGGCACCCGGGGCCGGCAGATACATGGGGTTGTGCTGAGCACTCATTCCGGCCAGCAGCTGGCTGGGCATGTCTTTGTACTGGTGGAGAGTGTCCGGTTTGCCAGACGGGCTGGAGGGCAGAGCGGGCCGGGGCGAGCTCATGGAGGACCTGGGCGAGCGCGGCGGGACCTTCATGCTTCCGCAGGGGGGGACAGTGAAGCTGCCCTGCTCAGAGGAGGTGGAGGAGGAGCGGGAGCGCTGCGGAGACGCCTCCATGCGGCCCAAGACCGGCCCGGACATGTGCACGGGAGAGGTGACGGGCGACGGGGAGACAGAGGCGGTGTGCTGAGTCCTCTGCATGTGACCCACCGGCCCCGGCTTCACCGAGGGCAGAGGCAGATTACTCGGCAGCGGGACGATGGTGGGGGGGATGTTTACATTCATCATTGGTACCAACGTTTTATGTTTAATATATCAAAACATTATTTATTTATGCATTTGTAATTGCAGGTTAAATGCATTCATGTCTTGCATTAAACAAAATACGTGTAAATACATCTAAATGCCACTTCAGATGCAGCTTCTGTGTTTATTTAATTTGCTTGGTAACAGCCCAAATGTCTTATTATTCTAATTCCCTGATTAAATGTAAGAATTTGACTCAAAAGATAAAGGACACTTTTAGAAAAAATGGCTTTATAAAGGTAAAAATGCCCATAAAATGCAAAAATCAGTTTAAACTTATTGGAAAAGATTCATTTCTATCAGTATGAACTGACCACCACACAGAATATGAAGAATATTAAAACCTTTAGGAGTCAGCTGTCTTCGGCAGTCCTTAAGGTACCAGCACAATAACACACTCAGCAAAATATCATCTAATTATCGTTATCGATAAAATCCCAGAAAATATCAAGATATAATTTTGTCAATATCGCACACCCCTAGAAACAACAAAGTGCAGATGTGTGTACAAATGTAAGTAAGTTAATCATGTAAACGGCTTCAGTGATTATAATGGGAGTTTTTGAGATTGCTTGAACTTTGGCTAGACTTAAGTCAATGATAACGAGCTTTGATTATGTAAATGTTCTTTGCTCTCTTTCTATGCAATGTGTTATAATTAGTAACTTTACAATGTTTTTTTTAATCAAAGTAACCTTAAATACAATGTCAGTCATATTAAAAATAGTTTATGATATTACGACACCCATATCAGATACTTAAGAAAAAGACAGGATTTATGCATAGTTAATAGATTACATTAATATTAGGCTACTTTGCCCATCAACTGTTATAGATCAACTAACAACATCTATAAAGTTGCAAAATGCATTTACTTACACATATTTGAGAATCAAGATATTTCATGATAGGCCTATAATTAAAGAAATAGTTCACCCAAAAATCATCATGTAAAAGACGCATACGCTTGCTTCCACTTCATGTAAACAACGCACGCACATGGTGCTGCTGCTAACATCGAACACACACATGCGTCGGTTTACATGAAGCAGAAGTAAGCCCATGCGTCATGATACTGTCTCCACAATAGCGGCGCACATACGGGATGAGGAGGAGAAGAATTGCTGAATAAAGTCGTTATTGTTGTTTTCTTTGCGCTGCGATGTCACATGGACTGTTTTACCAATGTCCTTGCTATGTTTCAAAGCCTTGATCATGTTAGGATCCTTGCTGTCTATGGGCGGGTCAAAGACCTCTCTGATTTCATAAAAAATATTTTAATTTGTGTTCCGAAGATGAACGAAGGTCTTACGGGTTTGGAATGACACGAGGGCAAGTAATTAATGACAGAATTTTCATTTTTGGGTCTATCCCTTTAACACATTTGGGAATATTTCGAATAAAAAAGGAAATTTAAATAAATAATCCCACTGCTGTGTGTCACATGACAAGCATGATGACCCCCCCCCCTCTCTCAAAAATAATAAGTGCATGACGCCTCTGCAAACATCAGCACGAGCTGGAGACTGTTCCTCACCTGCGTTGGTCGTGGCGTCAGCACCGCCGGGCAGCATGCAGTTGACGTTCGGCAGGACACGCGGCTGAAAGTGAGCGTTTGCGTGTCCCATCACGTGGTTTCCGAGAGGAACTTGTCCGCTTTGGTTCATGGGCCCGCAGTTTCTCAACGCCGTGGCCTGCATCTGGTTGATCCCGGCCGGATACCGCGCCGCAGACTCCACTCCAGGGCCATGCAGCCGCTCCTCGCACAAGCTACGGCCCCGGGGCCCGTGCGAGCTGTGGTTGCTCAGAGACTGCAGCAGCTGAGCCATCGACGTGTTGGAGGGCAGCCGGGTGGTTTTTCTCATCTGCTCGGTCGAGGGGCAGGGCGTCCTCATGAAGAAAGCACTGTCGTGGTTAGCGTTGGTAGGAAGCTTGCGCTTGCGGAGAGGGTCGCGCTGCTGCGCCATCAGCTTGTCCCGAAGCGCGGCGCGTCCGCTCTGGCCCTCGCCGCCGGCCACGATCATGCCGGGGTTGGGTGGCAGCATGGAATTTAGAGCATTGTGGCCTTCGACGGCCCTGCCGGCATCAGACGGCCCCGCGCTCGTCCCGCCGCTCCCCAGCTTGTTTTGATTTGCTAGCTGTGCTTTGGCGGCCGCTGAGAGGAGGCTGCTGGCGGGGAAAGAGGCAGCGTTGTGTTGGTTAAGGATCTGGTTCAGTGGCATTCCCAAGAGGCCCGGGTGCTCCTTCTGGGGGGCGGCACCCGGGGCCGGCAGATACATGGGGTTGTGCTGAGCACTCATTCCGGCCAGCAGCTGGCTGGGCATGTCTTTGTACTGGTGGAGAGTGTCCGGTTTGCCAGACGGGCTGGAGGGCAGAGCGGGCCGGGGCGAGCTCATGGAGGACCTGGGCGAGCGCGGCGGGACCTTCATGCTTCCGCAGGGGGGGACAGTGAAGCTGCCCTGCTCAGAGGAGGTGGAGGAGGAGCGGGAGCGCTGCGGAGACGCCTCCATGCGGCCCAAGGCCGGCCCGGACATGTGCACGGGCGTGGTGACGGGGGACGGGGAGACGGAGGCGGTGTGCTGAGTCCTCTGCATGTGACCCACCGGCCCCGGCTTCACCGAGGGCAGAGGCAGATTACTCGGCAGCGGGACGATGGTGGGGGGGATGTTTACATTCATCATTGGTACCTGAGAGTGGGCGCTGGGCTGGAAAGCGGAAGGGTTGGGTTTACTGGGAATCGGATCCAGGATGCCAAGAGGGTCCTTCTCGAAGCTCAGTTGCTTGCTCTGCAGGGCGCAGGCGGGAGCAGACAGGGCCTTGTGATGAAACACAGTCCTGCTGGAGTCCATGCCCGGCGGGTAGCTGCACAGGGGCTTCTTCATGATGGGGCTCTTCTTGGGGACCGAAGGGGACAGAGGCATGTTTGTCCTTCCAGCCATGATGCAGGACGACTGGGAGGCGGGCGAGCCGTGCATCATGACTCCAGGAGAAGACAGAGGGATGCGGCGGCTGCTGCTGTGCATGGCCCCAGGACTGCCGGTCCCCTGGAAGCCACATGGTGTGTTGCGCACAAACCCGTCAGGGCTGCCGAGAGCGTCCGTTCGCGGGGACAGAGAGTCGTCGCCGAAGGCTTGCGAGGGAGGGCTCAGCATGCCTCCATGGCCGCCGCTGGCCAGCCTCTGCCTAGAGAACGCAGGGAAAACCTCCTGATGCTGCGGGCCGCACGGATCCAGAGAGAAGTGCCGCTGCCCCACCGCCATCATCACCTTGAACGGGTTCTTACATTCGGGTTGGCCCTCGTGGGTTTTACTCCTTATTGCTCGAGGCTGTGCGTTAGGGGTCACGGAGGTCACACCTACAGGAAGAGAGAGAGCCACTGTCAATCATTTCCATTCCTCATTCAGTGATGGCTTTCCTAACGAGGGTATATAGAAAGTGATGCTGTGGCATTTGTGATATTTAACAGTAGGTTAACATTACTTTATCTACATCCTAGGAACCCCTGCCGCAATGCACAGTAAAAGTCATCAAATAATGGAAAAATAAACGGGTCAAGATCAGTAGGGATGGGTATCGAGTTCAATGTTTTTTAGGCACCGACAGAATTGCCTCAATACAATCGAGGATAAAATAGTCTTGTCGTTTGGTACCAAATTTCAATACCAACGGGGTTAATCTTGTCAATGTCAGTGAGCCAATAAGCATGCAGCATGATGTGCCTAAATCAAGTGCATAAAAGCATGTATGCAGAAAGAATGAATGAATGAATGAATGAATGAATGAATGAATTAATATTTAAAAATTGCTTGCGCTTTAAAGATGGAGGAGAAACTCTGGGTTTCCCCGAAGACAATCTGCTCCAGATCAGGTTAGGTTCACACAGTAAGTTACTATGGAAAGTTACCGAGAGGTTTAGTTTTGTCTTTTATTGGAACCGAAAAGTTTATTTTTTCTGGGGTTAACAAACTCTGAGGTTCCAACAAATCCCCCTTTCTGGAATACACACTGGAAATCCTGAAGGAAATTATTATTAGGTTACTTCCAGAGGTCGCAGCAAGATGTTATTAAGTGAATGTCATTTAAAAATGGTATCGCTCAAATAAATATGCATGTGGATAAGGCAAACATAAATTAATAAAATAAAAATAAATAAAAAAGTATAAAACAAATAGATCTACAGGATCCGGTGTAAAAAATGCATGCCATTTTTGTGTATGCATCATGAAAATATGCCCAATGAATGAGCGTACCTGCACTGCAAAAAAAATGCTTTGAATAATTAGTATTTTTGTCATGTTTCCAGCCAAAATACCTAAATATTCTTAAATCAAGATGCATAAGAAAAATGACATAAGATATTTAGTCTTCTTTCTTGGGGATAAAAAAGCAAACAAACAAAAATATATAGGTGATGCGGTGAGAAAAATACTCGTTTACATTTGCATGAAGATTATATTTCTTAAGCCACTGGCAGATCATTTTACAAAAATTTCAGCAATAAAAGCATGTATGCAGAAAGAATGAATGAATGAATGAATGAATTAATTAATTAATATTTAAAAATTGCTTGCGCTTTAAAGATGGAGGAGAAACTCTGGGTTTCCCCGAAGACAATCTGCTCCAGATCAGGTTAGGTTCACACAGTAAGTTACTATGGAAAGTTAACGAGAGGTTTAGTTTTGTCTTTTATTGGAACCGAAAGGTTTATTTTTTCTGGGGTTAACAAACTCTGAGGTTCCAACAAATCCCCCTTTCTGGAATTTTAGGGGTGAGTAAATCTCAATGACAGCGCACTGATTACAGGAAGTTAACCTCGCATCCAAACAGGCCCGTTTCCCTATATACTATGCAGGGCTGCACGATTAATCGAATGCGATTGTCATGTGCATCTCGTCAGTAAAGCGGTTCTGTGATTAGCAGCATTTACTACACAGAGCCGTAGTTCTCTGACAAGCTATGCAAAAACATTTTTTTAAATTAACCGACGATAAAATCGTACGATTATGAAATCGATAAAAATCGTTCGTAATAATGACAGCTGTTTGAGTAGCTTGTCAGTCAACTACGGCTCTGTGTAGTAAATGCTGCTCCATCTGAAAATACCACATTTAATAACATGTTTTAATTCCAAACTCACTTCATAACGTCAGTCGAGTGTTTGAAATAAATCCTTCTGTGAGATGATGTGGCTTCTAAATATACTTTATTATAATGAAAATTATAACAAGAACTCAGATAAGCCATATATTGTCGTAGTCGTGTGTTTATTAGTCACACTGAGTCAATGAAAGCCGTTAAATCTTCTGTTTATTCAGCTAGTGCTATGGGGATGTCCTGGGTTTCTTCTGCGGGGAGTATTTGGAGTTTCTCTGGCCTTCAGATGGAGATTTACTGCTGATCACAGAACCCTGCTTCACTGACAATCACAGCTTCTGTCTAATCGTGATTATATATATATATATATACACACACACACACACACACTATAATAACTATATAATAGTTATTCAGCCAAGAATAACAACTAAGTTAACAAAAAAAAAAAAGGCCCAGAACTGCTTTTCTGACTGATATGAAAATATTAACCATTTGTACATACTCTAACACACATATTTTAGATTCACAATTCATTTAAAAGCCTCTGGTGTGTAAAAACAGTAAATATCATCATGTCCTCCTGCTTTTACCCTAATAAAAGTTATAGGAGCATTACATAGTTAACTCTTTCCCCGCCAGCATTTTTTTTTTTAAGTTGCCAGCCACCGCCAGCGATTTTGATGATTTTCACTAGAATTTGATGGCCTCCAGAATATTTTGCTGTATGGATATTTGAATATGCAATACACCAAAATAAAGATCAGAGCCTCTACTTTTAAACATAAAAATCAGTTTTATTCTAGCTTAAAGCTTTCTTTTTTTTTGTCAACACTTGAATATAGGTAGGTTTCATAAAAATGCATAATTTTGAGCAAAAAGGTGAGAAAATCACATTTTTATCAAACACTGCACCTGGGTAATATTCAGTACGATTATCAAAGCATAAATCCAGTAAATCGCTTCTATCAACACCTCCAAAGCTTGCACAGACATATACCACTTCCTGGATCAACATTTTACTCTGTAACATTATGCAGTTTTCATTTATATGCTGCCATTGCTGATGATCGCATTATTTTTCATATGCATCTGTTTACATAAGAGATTGGTTGTTTCTCCATCCTGCTCACGTGTGTTTTTGTTCGGGAGGTTTTGTATTCATTCAGAAGATGTGTAATAGTGCCCCCTAGTGTATAACAGTGAAAACACGAAAAGCCGTAAAAAAACGTCTTTGACGTGGAAGCTTTGTCTTCTAAAAGACGAGATAACTCGTCAATGGCGGGGAAAGAGTTAATAAAGAAACTTAGCCGCGCTTAACTACTCTAATAACAGCGTTCATTTCAATCCGACATTCAAATTAAAATATTGAATAATATTCATAACAGAAGCGGTGTTTCCCCCAGACTTGCACTCTATTTGTGG
>NW_015507331.1:37089-46958 GCF_001515645.1 Sinocyclocheilus grahami | reverse complement strand
GTCTGTGTGTGGTGGCTCTTGATGCCTTGACCCCAGCCTCAGTCCATTCCTTGTGAAGTCCACTCAAATTCTTGAATCAATTTTGCTTGACAATCCTCATAAGGCTGCGGTTCTCTCGTTGGTTGTGCATCTTTTCCTTCCACACTTTTTCCTTCCACTCAACTTTCTGTTAACATGCTTGGATACAGCACTCTGGACAGCCAGCTTCTTTGGCAATGAATGTTTGTGGCTTACCTTCCTTGTGAAGGGTGTCAATGATTGTCTTCTGGACAACTGTCAGATCAGCAGTCTTCCCCATGATTGTGTAGCCTAGTGAACCAAAATGAGAGACCATTTTGAAGGCTCAGGAAACCTTTGCAGGTGTTTTGAGTTGATTAGTTGATTGGCATGTCACCATATTCTAATTTGTTGAGATAGCGAATTGGTGGGTTTTTGTTAAATGCGAGCCAAAATCATCACAATTAAAAGAACCAAAGACTTAAATGACTTCAGTCTGTGTGCACTGAATTTATTTAATACACGAGTTTCACAATTTGAGTTGAACTACTGAAATAAATGAACTTTTCCACGACATTCTAATTCTAATTTATTGAGATGCTCCTGTTTATGCAAATTCATTCTCTGCCAGCAGGAGGCGCTTGTAGAGCGGGAGAGATAGAGGTTTCCCCGGTAACAGCTGCAATCAAATAATAAGTGCTGCGCTCACAAACTCTGCTCAGGCATTACAGTAAAGACGAAAATGACATCCATAATTTTCTGAAGACAGTCGGTTTCCTTCAGAAATACAGTGATATAAAAACACCCGCACCGGGTTTCGACTTTGACACGTGCAGTGCTCTTGTTTATTTAACGAAGTCAAAGCCTTTTGGAAAATCTATTTGTGGCGGTCAGTTTTGATATTGTGGCGGGCAGCCACAAATAAATCAATGTATGGGAAACACTGATCTAAATATTAAAAATGAAAATGAAACTTACCTGATTGAACTCTTTCATTTGATCTGGGTGTCTGTCTTTAAAGTGTTTTGTTAGTTTGGTGTGTTTCCTTGTTTTGATGTCGCCACGTCTCAGTGCTTTTATGAAGAGAACACATCTACGCACCTTTCGGATAGCGCATCAAGAACCAGGTTGACCGGGTACTCGGTACCACCGGTACTTACAAAAACCTGGTACCGCAACATTTTCATTTTTTTAGTACCGACTTGGTACCGAAGTACCAGGTCTTTTGACAACACTAAATATAACAATATAATACAATATAGTGTTGTCAAAAGACCCGGTACTTCGGTACCAAGTCGGTACTAACAAAACGAAAACCTTACCAGTTTTTTTTTTTTTTTTTGTAACTAACTTAGTTGTTATTCTTGGCTGAATAACTCTAGAAGGTTTTCAAAAGCCCCTTAAAATTAAATATGTACACAGTTTGGATTAAATTAATTTCGGCTTTGGTACCGAGAACCGTGGATTTTCACTGGTATTAGTACCGAATACTGACATTTTGGTACCGTGACAACACTACATTCATGCATTTATCTCCTTTCAGCATTGATTTTTATGCGGTTACATAACACTGACCAGAGCATGAGCCCAGAAGCTTAGACCTAAAATACCACTGTGCAATTCATGGCATAATATGTTTGGCTCTGAATCATTCATGTTGTGTTCATGTTGTAATTCTGGGACTCCAACACAAAAGAGCTAAGCTGCTCTTAAACAGCAGGTAAAAGCAGAGCTGTGGCTGGTCGCTTTTCATATCCATCAAATCCAGTTCAGCGCGGGGAAGATCCCGAATATCATTAAAGACTTTACCCAAGTATACTTTATCCAAAATATACATTTGTTTCTTGTGTGTCCAAACTGCAGACACATACATTCAAACCAAAAACCATTCAGACACCAGATATAATTTTTTATATTTTGTTACTAGTGGGTGCAGGACACTGTAGTTCATGTAAGTGAGGATAGCAAAATAAAAGTAAACTGTGACATATTATACCCAGAAATACTTCATACAGTGGACTACCAGTAAAACTGATAAAAAATTTGGGGACCAAAAATTTTGACATTTTGACCTGATTATGTTTAGCTTAAAGGGGTCATATGATGCGATTTAAATTGTTCCTTTCTCTTTGGAGTGTTACAAGCTCTTGGTGCATAAAGAAGATCTGTAAAGTTGCAAAGACTAAAGTTTCAAATCCAAAGAGATATTCTTTATAAATGTGTCTTTAAAAATATATACAGTCAGCCACGCCTACCTAAAATGCTCGTTCTAACACGCCCCCACATGTCTACATCACGATGTGGGAAGATTTGCATAACGCCGCCCAAATGTTCACGCAAAGAAAGAAGGCGTAACTTTTATTCTTGCTGTAGTATTGTTGCTGCCGCCGCCATGTCGTGAAAGCGCTGTGTTTTTTGTTGTGAAAGTGAAACTACTTTGTTTGGTCTTCCAAAAGAGGACAATATCTGCTTCGTCATGCCTGGAGCTGATCCGTGCTGGTCGCTGAGGAAATACATCAACTTCGCTGTGGATCACCAGATCGGCTTTCACCGTGGACGAAGCGGAGGCCAGCCCGGGGTCGTCACATGTGGTTGCTGCAAGCCCTCCGGACACTCCTTCGTTGAATCCGCCGGCCGCGCCGTTCTCAAGCCCCCGGCCTCCGCTCACTCTAGCCCCCCCCGGCCTGCAGTTCTGACTCACAGACTGTAAGTACGATTTTTATATTTAAAGGATTTGCCACTGATGATTCAAACGCGAGTTTTGGCCAGTGTAGAGTAGCGCTTGTTGTTTGTTGTTTCTCCGATCACAAATGCAGACATGGTTTTATGTTTACGCGGCGCGATGCAACGCAACGCGTAAAAAGACAGTATAAGTCATTATAACCCATAATTATGTCCCCACTGGATGTAACAAATGCCTGGTTTATAATGGGTTTTTAATGTGTTTGTCTCGTAGCTCCGGCCGGACACGGCAGCACAGTATGGTGAGGGGCGTAACATTTCAGTCTCACGCTTGAGGTATTCGGCCAATCACAACGCACAGGATAGCTGGCCAATCACAGCACACGATGAGCTTTGTAAAAATCGACGCGTTTCAGAAAGACGGGGCATAGAGGAGAAACAATAATGTACAGTATGTGGAAAATAATGTGTTTTTTGAACCTTAAACCGCATAAACACATTTCATTACACCAAATACACAAAATAATGTTCTTTTTAGCAACATCATATGACCCCTTTAAACAAGTGACAAAAATGCATCTTGAATAATTCTCACAATAAAATACAGCACAGTGATTTATCCTGCACATCAGCACTATCATCAATGACAACATGGCTTTTGGAAAGATGTCCAGGTTGTGTGAAATGGGCAGCATTACGTCGGAGTACTGACCTTGTGGAGGACGAGAGGACACTCCAGACCACACTTACACGTGCCATCGGTCAGCAGGTACGACTTCAGCTGCTCGAGGCAGGACAGCACTGATCCACTCGGACTAAACACACACACCAAATGATCACAATTACAGTAAAATAATGTTAGACACTTTCTACAAATAATTGCTTGTGTCTGGAGAACCACATGAAACACTCCAGACGAGGGCAGCTGGTTTGGGTTGGTAACTTATCAGGAACCGTTGAGCCTCGCTGATGCGAGCGATTCAAAACTGAACCATCACACTGAACACCTGATGTTGATCTGGGATGCATTTTTCTCCCTACTTTTTGCAGCGATGTGCATGCAGAACTCTCCTCATTAAACCATCCGTATGTAAACAGGACCAAATCACATCGCGTCTTAGCGTTTTTGTGTCAGCTGCAGTTTCACCGAATCTCATAAATGATGCTGCGAGTGACACGCCACCTAAACTAAACTTAAGCTGAACAATGCCACTGTCGCACTGACGAAGACATATTTTAATTAGAAATAATGCAAAATAGTGATTCACGGCTGTTAGGAAATGTTTATGGATGGTTAATTTCGGCAGGAATGAATGTGGACCCTGGCGATGCATGTTCAGACAGAGCAGGTCCATACCTGATATACAGGACCCCCGAAGCCTCCACCTTGCGCTGCCAGCCGATGGGCACCTGGGCGAGCTGACCTCTGCCCTCAGCACCCTCCCTCTCTTTTCCTCCATTCATTTTTCTGGATCAGCGCAAAACTGCTGGCGAGAGATCACACGCTCTTCTCTGTCCCGACACAATGTCTCATTCTGACGCTCAGAAGAGAGAAGACGAGCACAACAGGACCGCAGCGAGACGCTCACAGCGCAGCCCAGAGAAAGGGCCGCATTACTTTGCCACTCGATGCAGACAGGAACTCCGCAGCTAGTGTCTGAGCAATCAAAGCCATGAGAAAAGAGTCTGAAAGCGCTTCTGATCTGGACATAAAAGCACCTCAAATAAACACATGGAAAGAGTTGCAGCTCCCAGCAGGCCGAGGGTCAGGCGTGGCGTTCACAGCAGACAGCGCACCTCACGATCTGCAGACGCACTGCTCATCATGGACCGTTCAGATGCAGCTCTCGCAAACTCATGGTTCCTAAAGAGAGAAAGAGAATATTATAATCTGACCACTTCTGGAAATACGGGAGTCGAGATCGGAGCTTTCGTCCACAAACGCCTCGAGTTTCCAGATTCTTTACAGTCGCTCTGACGCAAACTCGCATCATTCACAGCAAACCTTTATTATGCGAAAACTACAGCGCGCCGCTACTCTACATATAATGTAATAAATACATAATGATCTGTAAACGGAAGATTTCACCCAAACGCAGCTGTAAGTCAAACACTGATCACACCTTGCAAACCTCAAAATGAAACTGCAAGGAACAAAATGCCCTCTGGTCAAATGTTAAAATTAAAAACGAAATAAATGTTTAAGTCTAATTAGGGCTGCACGCTACATGGTTTTAGCATCGATATCGTGATGTGCGCATCCGCAATAGTCACATAGCAGGATGTGCGATGTTTAGTATACTGATCGTTATATTTATACAGATCGTTTTCTTTGCTCACACAGAGATGCCGTGTCTACAGCTAAAGCAGTTCTACACTGGACACAACAGAGCTGCAAAACATTTGATCTTTGTGTCAGTGCCTCATAAACAGAACGCATTAGTTTACCGTCAGGGATTTGTCGTGCACCGCATCCAGAGTAGACCGCTTCACTGATTATAATGGGTTCTGTAGTATTCTGTCGTCCGGTGTAGACACGCAGATGCACATGAACACCGAATTCTGTTCATTTCTGCGTCTACTTGTGCCTGAAATGACACATACGCGCAAAATTATGTCTCTGCAAGTATGCTTGTAAACAGTTGCTTATGGCTTAGGTGAAGGAAAACCATAGAGAAAGAAAATGGATGTGTAACACTATATTGGTTCACAGCAGTTTAATATTCCTGTTGCTTTCTGTGTCATGTTAATCAAACAACAAAACACAATCACTTTTGCAGCTTTAACACAGATTTATTAGATTTTATTTATACAGTGAAGACTATGCAGTTATTTTACATTTGATTATTAAATTTCTGTACCGGAATACTGTTAGACTTACCTGACAAATATAAAGCAGTGTTTATTTCATTTGTTTCTTTGTTCGATCTATGCTTGTAATTTGTTTATATTCTATGCTGTTTACTCATTTACTCACCTACAAAATCACCCCAATCATTGATTATCTTTCTCCAAATAGAGCTATTCAAGTCATCTGGTGATTTTTTTTCATATCGAAATATATATTGCAGAAAAACAAAATATCGCAAATTTTGTGAGTTTTTTCCAATATCGTGTAGCCCGAACTCTAATGTGTAATGAAAAAATCAATTCAAATCAAATCAGAATTACTTTAGCAGACATGCTAACAATCTCACAGGTCATCTTCAGAGGTCATGCGGCCTAAACCACCAACCAGACATCATCAAATCATCTGCATAAAGAACATAAAGACAGATTTCTCACACTCAGGAGAAGGATCTGCATCCAGTAAAGACACGAGGAGCTCTGAATAACTCCATTTCAGAACTGATTTCTCATTAAATTAACTGTAAATTAAAGGTAGAAGTTACAATAATCTTCTTCCATGATTGTGTTATTTACTTCATGAAGTACTTCATGACATAGTGCGGATGTACTTTATCCAGTGAATGACTCGATCAACTAAAGGAGAATCATCAAGCGCTCTTCAGTGTGTGTGTGAGTGTGTGTACCCGCGTACACTAAACAACACACAGGTGAGCCCTGATTGGTCAGCACTGTGACTGACAGCTGAGATCCACCAATGAAAGATGAAATCAGAACATACAGGTTCTGCACAGCAGGCCTTTATAATGTGAACATGTCAGCACGGGTTCAAGAAAGATAAAAAAATCATGGATGAATTTCAGTGATTTTTAATAAGAGCTCTTCTATTCTGAAGCACAAACATCATGAACTCAGACGTGTCACGCTGGGCATTCTGGACTGGCTTAGGTGAGCGTATGAGATCTGAACTCACTCGCCAGCAGTGTGAACCGGTGTGAGTCCAGATCACACAATCCTCAGCTGCACAGACAGAGACACGGCCAGACTACAAGAAGATCACTGTGTCACTGTGCTGCTGACTCACGACAGGACTGAAGGAGCGGCACACACACACACACACACTGTCTCACACACACACTGTCACTTACTTCATGAAGTACTTCATGACATAGTGCGGATGTACTTTATCCAGTGAATGACTCGATCAACTAAAGGAGAATCATCAAGCGCTCTTCAGTGTGTGTGTGAGTGTGTGTACCCGCGTACACTAAACAACACACAGGTGAGCCCTGATTGGTCAGCACTGTGACTGACAGCTGAGATCCACCAATGAAAGATGAAATCAGAACATACAGGTTCTGCACAGCAGGCCTTTATAATGTGAACATGTCAGCACGGGTTCAAGAAAGATAAAAAAATCATGGATGAATTTCAGTGATTTTTAATAAGAGCTC
The DNA here is from genome assembly GCF_001515645.1 of Sinocyclocheilus grahami. Classification (NCBI taxonomy): domain Eukaryota; kingdom Metazoa; phylum Chordata; class Actinopteri; order Cypriniformes; family Cyprinidae; genus Sinocyclocheilus; species Sinocyclocheilus grahami. The sequence continues at coordinate 39,978 of NW_015507331.1, read as the reverse complement.
TTCTATTCTGAAGCACAAACATCATGAACTCAGACGTGTGTCACGCTGGGCATTCTGGACTGGCTTAGGTGAGCGTATGAGATCTGAACTCACTCGCCAGCAGTGTGAACCGGTGTGAGTCCAGATCACACAATCCTCAGCTGCACAGACAGAGACACGGCCAGACTACAAGAAGATTACTGTGTCACTGTGCTGCTGACTCACAACAGGACTGAAGGAGCGGCACACACACACACACGCACTGTCTCACACACACACTGTCACACACACACACACTCACACTGTCTCACACACACACTGTCTCACACACACACATTCACACTGTCTCACACACACACAGACACACACACACACTCATTCTCACACACACAGACACACACACACACTCATTCTCATACACACACTCTCATTCTCATACACACAATCACACACTCATTCTCATACACACAGACACACACACTCACACTGTCTCACACACACACACACACACACACACACTGTCACACACACACACACACACTCACACTGTCTCACACACACACTGTCTCACACACACACATTCACACTGTCACAGACACTCACACTCATTCTCACACACACATTCTCATACACACAGACTCATTCTCATACACACAGACACACACACACACTCATTCTCACACACACAGACACACACTCACACTCATTCTCACACACACAGACACACACACACACTCATTCTCATACACACACTCTCATTCTCATACACACAATCACACACTCATTCTCATACACACAGACACACACACACTCATTCTCATACACACACACACTCTCATTCTCATACACACAATCACACACTCATTCTCATACACACACACACTGTCACACACGCACACGCACTCTCACACACACACACCCACACACCGTCATACACACACACACACACACACACGCACATGCACTCTCACTAGGGATGTAATGATTCACTCAACTCACGATTCGATTTGATTCACAATAATATGTTTTATTTTTTTTACAAAATGAGATTTAAGAAATTATAAATTAAATGTGTCCTTTTATTATTGATTGGACAAAATGCTGCACATTTCTTTGTGAAATTGAAATATAACACTATAATAATAATAATATACTAATATAGCACTTGCATATCATTGCTCTTTTGTTGGTTTTGATTGCTGCTATTGTCCTCATTTGTAAGTCGCTTTGGATAAAAGCATCTGCTAAATGACAATTTAAATATAAATGTAAATGTAAATAAAACTACATTGAAATTTTAAAACAAGCCCCAAATCAAATAAATAAATAACAAATAAAATAAATCTCTTCATATAAACAAAAATAAGGCTTTGTCTGTGCTCTTAACATTTAATATTAGAGGCAACCACTGCATTTTAATCACGATCCAAACAAAGATGCTGCATACATGCAACACCAGCAGTTTTTAATCTAAATTAGATTGTTTAATTTCGAAAATTGAAGCAAAAACAGAATGATTCGACTTCACTTTTGTGAAACTATACACACACGTGCACTCACACACACACACGTGCACTCACACACACACACACACGTGCACTCTCACACACACACACACACGTGCACTCTCACACACGCACGTGCACTCTCACACACACATTAACACCACACAAACTACACTGCAACTGAAAGACTAACACATTCGTTAATTTTGAACGAATCTTTAATGTGACTCGGGAAGAACGAGTCGTCTCTGGGAGTGATTTGTTTAGTTGCGCATGCACAAACATCCTATAGGTTCTGTACTGGAATTAGTCAAGTAGTTCACCTGGTTTGAGTATTCAGGTTTTTCCGAGTCGTTCGTTAATCACGTGACAGACCCATAAGCTTTAACCAATGCCGTCTGAGCCGGAAAGAGAACTGATTATTTCATCTCTCGAGTCTCCGGGTTTGAGTTGTTCATTCATCATGTGACAGGCCCATAAGCCCAAACCCGAAGACTTGTCAGATAAGAGGTGAGGTGAGCTAATAATAGACTGAAGACCCAGGTAAACAATTAATTAATCTTTTCTGTTTCTTATAGCAGTTTTGTATTGTTTGTAGTGTGATCAACGTTTGCGTAAGTAGTAGACGTATTAGGGAAGTAACATGTAACATTTTAATTATATTTTGCTAAAATGAACGAAATGACTCAGAAAAAAGATTCGTTCATTTTGCTGAACGAGACTCAAAGGTCCGAGTCGGTAAAATTATCCGAACTTACCATCACACACATGCACTCTCACACACACACTCACTCACTCACTCACACACACACCCACACACTCTCTCAAACACACGTGCACTCACACACTCACACACACAATCTCACATACACACAGACACACGCTCACACAGTGAGCGGCATATAAGGCACATCAGAGAGAGTGTGTGTGTGAGTGTGTGTGTGAGAGAGAGAGAGAGAGCGAGAGAGAGAGACACACTCCAGGTGTTGCTCACCTGTCAATACCATGACCCTTCATAAGATCTTTCCCATCATGCCTGTCACATTCATCCACTGCTGTATTCTGACTGATTTCCGAGTGACAGTAAATAATGTTTGGATCTGATCAGACAGACTCTTGAAGATGACTGATGTAACTGCTCAAACAGTGAGTGTGAGAGAGATGTGTGTGTTCGTGTGAACAAACCCTAACACGTTCACAATCACTCATTTCTGCATTTCCTAATGCAACCCTAACCAGTGCAGATAAACGAGCTGCTGGCCCGCTGCTAAAGCTAGCCGCTTCGCCTCGGTTCGGGATGAGGCTCTGGGCTCATTATGGCTGCGGGTGAATCCGAGCGCACGCACGCGCACACACACACACACACAAACAAACAGACACACACACACACACACACAAACAGACA
>NW_015507331.1:28701-36923 GCF_001515645.1 Sinocyclocheilus grahami | reverse complement strand
CAAACACACACACACACACACACAGACACACACACACACACACACACACACAGAGCTAACTGCTAACCTAAACAACACGCGCAGCAGACACACGATCGCACGCGCCGCACACACATACCTGCTCTCGCGCGGGCCGGAAGCGCTCCTGCGGCGGATTCTCTCAGATGTGTCTCCGCGGCCGAAGCGCAGCAGCAGCGGCTCGATCTACCTCATAACACCCGCCTCACGCCGCATCGCGTTCGCTGCAGGATCCCTGGTGCACAATAACGGAGCAGGAGTCCGCTCGCGGTCGTTTCACATCGACTCTGGGCGTTTAAAAATAAAAACAAAACGTCAAAAAGCATCAACACATCCGCTGCTCTTCTGCGCTCGGGATGGAAAGATGGAGCTCCGCTGTGCGCATGCGCCCCTGACAGCGACCACAATGCACCGGGGCATGACGGGACACACGGAGGAGTTCAGCCGTGCTCCCTACAGAGGGTGTTTATGAAGTGTGCTCCCTACAGAGGGGGTTTATGAAGTGTGCTCCCCACAGAGGGGGTTTATGAAGTGTGCTCCCCTCAGAGGGGGTTTATGAAGTGTGCTCCCTACAGAGGGTGTTTATGAATTGTGCTCCCCACAGAGGGGGTTTATGAAGTGTGCTCCCCACAGAGGGGGTTTATGAAGCGTGCTCCCCACAGAGGGTGTCCCCACAGAGGGTGTTTATGAAGGGTGCTCCCCGCAGAGGGGGTTTATGAAGCGTGCTCCCCACAGAGGGTGTCCCCACAGAGGGTGTTTATGAAGGGTGCTCCCCGCAGAGGGGGTTTATGAAGCGTGCTCCCCACAGAGGGTGTCCCCACAGAGGGTGTTTATGAAGGGTGCTCCCCGCAGAGGGGGTTTATGAAGCGTGCTCCCCACAGAGGGTGTCCCCACAGAGGGTGTTTATGAAGGGTGCTCCCCGCAGAGGGGGTTTATGAAGCGTGCTCCCCACAGAGGGTGTCCCCACAGAGGGTGTTTATGAAGGGTGCTCCCCGCAGAGGGGGTTTATGAAGCGTGCTCCCCACAGAGGGTGTCCCCACAGAGGGTGTTTATGAAGGGTGCTCCCCGCAGAGGGGGTTTATGAAGCGTGCTCCCCACAGAGGGTGTCCCCACAGAGGGTGTTTATGAAGGGTGCTCCCCGCAGAGGGGGTTTATGAAGCGTGCTCCCCACAGAGGGTGTCCCCACAGAGGGTGTTTATGAAGGGTGCTCCCCGCAGAGGGGGTTTATGAAGCGTGCTCCCCACAGAGGGTGTCCCCACAGAGGGTGTTTATGAAGGGTGCTCCCCGCAGAGGGGGTTTATGAAGCGTGCTCCCCACAGAGGGTGTCCCCACAGAGGGTGTTTATGAAGGGTGCTCCCCGCAGAGGGGGTTTATGAAGCGTGCTCCCCACAGAGGGTGTCCCCACAGAGGGTGTTTATGAAGGGTGCTCCCCGCAGAGGGGGTTTATGAAGCGTGCTCCCCACAGAGGGTGTCCCCACAGAGGGTGTTTATGAAGGGTGCTCCCCGCAGAGGGGGTTTATGAAGCGTGCTCCCCACAGAGGGTGTCCCCACAGAGGGTGTTTATGAAGGGTGCTCCCCGCAGAGGGGGTTTATGAAGCGTGCTCCCCACAGAGGGTGTCCCCACAGAGGGTGTTTATGAAGGGTGCTCCCCGCAGAGGGGGTTTATGAAGCGTGCTCCCCACAGAGGGTGTCCCCACAGAGGGTGTTTATGAAGGGTGCTCCCCGCAGAGGGGGTTTATGAAGCGTGCTCCCCACAGAGGGTGTCCCCACAGAGGGTGTTTATGAAGGGTGCTCCCCGCAGAGGGGGTTTATGAAGCGTGCTCCCCACAGAGGGTGTCCCCACAGAGGGTGTTTATGAAGGGTGCTCCCCGCAGAGGGGGTTTATGAAGCGTGCTCCCCACAGAGGGTGTCCCCACAGAGGGTGTTTATGAAGGGTGCTCCCCGCAGAGGGGGTTTATGAAGCGTGCTCCCCACAGAGGGTGTCCCCACAGAGGGTGTTTATGAAGGGTGCTCCCCGCAGAGGGGGTTTATGAAGCGTGCTCCCCACAGAGGGTGTCCCCACAGAGGGTGTTTATGAAGGGTGCTCCCCGCAGAGGGGGTTTATGAAGCGTGCTCCCCACAGAGGGTGTCCCCACAGAGGGTGTTTATGAAGGGTGCTCCCCGCAGAGGGGGTTTATGAAGCGTGCTCCCCACAGAGGGTGTCCCCACAGAGGGTGTTTATGAAGGGTGCTCCCCGCAGAGGGGGTTTATGAAGCGTGCTCCCCACAGAGGGTGTCCCCACAGAGGGTGTTTATGAAGGGTGCTCCCCGCAGAGGGGGTTTATGAAGCGTGCTCCCCACAGAGGGTGTCCCCACAGAGGGTGTTTATGAAGGGTGCTCCCCGCAGAGGGGGTTTATGAAGCGTGCTCCCCACAGAGGGTGTCCCCACAGAGGGTGTTTATGAAGGGTGCTCCCCGCAGAGGGGGTTTATGAAGCGTGCTCCCCACAGAGGGTGTCCCCACAGAGGGTGTTTATGAAGGGTGCTCCCCGCAGAGGGGGTTTATGAAGCGTGCTCCCCACAGAGGGTGTCCCCACAGAGGGTGTTTATGAAGGGTGCTCCCCGCAGAGGGGGTTTATGAAGCGTGCTCCCCACAGAGGGTGTCCCCACAGAGGGTGTTTATGAAGGGTGCTCCCCGCAGAGGGGGTTTATGAAGCGTGCTCCCCACAGAGGGTGTCCCCACAGAGGGTGTTTATGAAGGGTGCTCCCCGCAGAGGGGGTTTATGAAGCGTGCTCCCCACAGAGGGTGTCCCCACAGAGGGTGTTTATGAAGGGTGCTCCCCGCAGAGGGGGTTTATGAAGCGTGCTCCCCACAGAGGGTGTCCCCACAGAGGGTGTTTATGAAGGGTGCTCCCCGCAGAGGGGGTTTATGAAGCGTGCTCCCCACAGAGGGTGTCCCCACAGAGGGTGTTTATGAAGGGTGCTCCCCGCAGAGGGGGTTTATGAAGCGTGCTCCCCACAGAGGGTGTCCCCACAGAGGGTGTTTATGAAGGGTGCTCCCCGCAGAGGGGGTTTATGAAGCGTGCTCCCCACAGAGGGTGTCCCCACAGAGGGTGTTTATGAAGGGTGCTCCCCGCAGAGGGGGTTTATGAAGCGTGCTCCCCACAGAGGGTGTCCCCACAGAGGGTGTTTATGAAGGGTGCTCCCCGCAGAGGGGGTTTATGAAGCGTGCTCCCCACAGAGGGGGTTTATGAAGTGTGCTCCCCTCAGAGGGGGTTTATGAAGTGTGCTCCCTACAGAGGGTGTTTATGAAGTGTGCTCCCCCCAGAGGGGGTTTATGAAGTGTGCTCCCCACAGAGGGTGTTTATGAAGTGTTTCATGAGAACGAGATTCACACGAGCAGAAAACAGCAGAAAAGACCAAACGCTGCACAAGAAAATGAGGTTTATTTGAAAACGTCGCTAAATATAAAGAACTTCATGCTCAGCTGCGTGTACTTTTCATTTGAGTTCCGTTCATGATCAAATATGTACAGAACATGGTAAATACATGAATAGCCAGTGATAGCATCTGATGACTGCAGGGATAACAACAAATGATCTCAGCTTCTGAATGGGCGATTGTAACAGTTCAAGACTAACAGGCCTCGTTTAAATGAGCTAAACTAGCAATGCTGAACAAACGCATGTGCTCGCTCACTTCTGTCTTTAAAACACAAAACATCAGGGGGAACTGTCAAGAAGTTTAATATAGTAATATGTTTTAAATAATAAGTTCGAAATAAAAACACTCTCTGATCTCATGCTAAGAAAAGAAAGTAGCGGCGGGGTTTATTCGTTTGTTCCTTCAGTCGTTCTTTGTTGAACTCCTGAGAAGATCCCGGGGGCGTGGCTAGATCCAGATCCAACTCCTCCCACTTTACATACCCTAAACCTACCATCTGCACCCCCTGGATGTGCATCCAGCCCCGCCCCCTGGACCTTTGTTCTGCAGTGAGGGGCTTCTGGAAATCCTCGTTATTAATGAGGAAGGAGCGTGCACCGGCTGCTGTGGCTTCATCTGGGCCCCGTGCCTCTGCTTCTGGAGACTGGGTTCGAGGCGTCCAGCGCAAGCGAAGGAAAGGACTGCTGAATGATGCTCCTCCAGTCTCTCTCTGGTTTTTATTTAAAACACTGTCACGTCTGCAAAACACACAGAGATTATTCTATGACCAGTCTGTACTGGCTGCAGATCCCATTTTCATTTTTAAGGTTTCCTTTTTAAAACACGGAAAGGTTTTTTAAAGACATCAGTTATATTTAATTCTCTGTGCTGGTTTTGTTTGTTTCTGAGTCATTCACACAGTTCCTGACACATCGTTATTTTGCTAATAAATGTATGTATGTATTTGTGCATGTATTGTGTGTCTGACAGGGGTTTATTTAGTATTTCAGCATTTTTCTCAGTTTTCTAATTAGCTATCACAATTATAAATGAATGATCACTAGTTAGTTTGGTCACGTACATGTCTCTGTTTGTATGTGATGCTATGTTTTGCCTGCAAGGTAATTTTATGGAAGCATGTTTTATGTTTGTTTAAATGCTAGTATTTCCAGTATATTTGTGTGCGAAGCAGCTCATTCATGGTTCAAGCATATATTTTTCTTTATGCTGCTTCTAGCACTCTGTCTGCGTCCATCTTGTGGCACATTTTTTCGACTTGCACTCTACAGCTGGTCCAGTGCACTTATATTATTTAAAATGTATTCTATAGGTTGGTGCTTGTTGTTTAGCAAACTGTAAATGTCTTGAATACCTTCATAATCTTTTTTAATTCAAATGAATGGATCAGCTACAGATATGGTACTGTGTATTCTGTATTTACTGTAAATAATATGTTAACAGAATAAAACCATATTAAGGATAACTTTTAGACATTTGTTGTTTCAGATTATGTAATGGATAATTGTTTGGGTACAACGTACAGCTGTTGTGAACTAAATGAGCACAACACTTATTTATATCAATTACAGTTAATGAAGAGTAATGTGTAATTATTGTTTACTGTAAGGTTCATGACTGATGCTCAGTTTATGAATGAACAGGCCTAGTGTTCAGACCGTCGGTTAGATGTTCAGTCCTGCAGAAGAAGCTGAAATGGACAACGTGTTACTCGAGCAGCATTCATAAAGTGTCTTCATTTAAAGCAGCCGTTCACGCGATCGAAGCGGAGCCAACGCAGAGTTAGAAATGAGGAACTTCTGTACAGCGCATGTTCTCAAAAATATCAGCCAGACTCACCAGCATACTAAACCAGTCAATAATGTTTGATTATTATTAATAATGTCACTGGTTTAGATGTGAACGGTAGGCTATAAAATGCAGATTTTGCAGAACTTTATTTTCTGGTGTCATCCTTTGTGCGCATGCGCTCTGCATCCCTCATCTCGGTGACGTCACGCAGCTTCATTCTGTCGTGATGTTGTTCGGCTCCGCGGATGAGCGCAGATCAGCGTGATTACAGCGACGAGAAAGCGACTAAATCAACGGAATCCGAGATCTGTGACAACAACATTTACTATGGAGTTAAAGAAAGCCATTTCTGAAAGCGAAGCGACGATGAAAACATACGGCGCGCTGCAGGAGACAAACCGGAGCAGAGACAAAGGTGACAGTCACTTATCAGATATCATATCAGTCTCATGATCGGATATGCTTTCACTGTTACCATCAGATGTGATTTCAGTTATCATCAGGCATGATATTACAGTTGCTGTCATGCGATATAAGTCTTATTATCAGATATGATTTCATGTTATTCATTTTCAACGACTCTGATGCTCTGTCCTCTTTTTGAGGGTCATTGATGTGTTTGTTTAAGTGACCCTTTCATTTAAAAACATGCAATGTGTTTCTTCAGCTCTTTTCACACGTTTACGGCTTTATTTAATTTGTTCACTGACCATGTCCAGCTGTGGACAGAATATGATTTTTTTTATGATACAACATGGGCCATTTTATTACATTAATGTTGTGTTGTTTTTAATAGCATCCTGTGGTGAAAATGACATGTTAAATGGAGTCTTAAATATAGAAACAGCTCCTTATCTCAGTAATTCTTCTGGCCATCAAATAATATTTCTATTCTTTTATTACTAGTTTTAGTAATGATTAAGTCAAGTTTGTGCTGTCTGTCTTGGATAGTAAGCCAAATCGGTTTACGTTTATTACACCCAATAATTACACGAGCAGGTGAACTTGTGAGACATTATTTTACTAAAGTATCCGGCTCCTCTGTTGTGCTGAAGCTGATTTTGCAGCTAGCGCTTCACGTGTTTCTTCAAACATCCCATGTCTTGCATTTCATCTCAAGCACTGCAGTAACTGTTGTTGTCTTGGTAAAAAGTACACGCACTTTTTAAAAACTTTTAAACTTTTAGTGGCATAAATGGCAAAATAGTTCTTTATGCTGGTATTAAATCAACCATTTTTTGGGTGAAAAAACATTTCCAACACCTGGTTATTTTAGACAATTTAGAAATCCTGTGCCAAACGTGTCGCCAGAAGTGGCCCGTCTGGTCAGCGTACTCCAGATCCACTTTCCTGCAGAGTTTAGTTCCAACCCTGATCAAACTCACCTGACTTCAGCTTTCTACACTCTAAAAAATGCTGGGTTGTTTCAACCCAATTTTGGGTCAAATATGGACTAACCCAACTGTTGGGTTAAATTTTGGTTACATTTTTAAATTAACTTTTTAACCCAACAGTTGGGTTAGTCCATATTTGACCCAAAATTGGGTTGAAACAACCCAGCATTTTTTAGAGTGTAGTAATCAGGAAGATCTTGAAAGTGTCCAAGATCATTTTAATGTGACTGAAAGTCCAAACAATCAGGGAACAAGTAACAGAGCCACAGATGCTGCATAAACAGAAGAGTCCAGGAGAGTGAAGGAGTAAAGGAGCACAAAAGAGGCCCGTGAGCTGGAGACCAAGACAGACCTATGAGGTCTCTGGACCAGACTCTAACTCTAACTGTCTAACAACTGACCAAGAAACATATTAATACAGACAGACTAACGAGATAACACGTTACAGGGAACACAATACAGGGTAACCAAATCACTAATAAAAGTATGAAGGACTACAAATCCCAACACAGCAAACAGCAAACAAGAACTATAACATAAAAGTCCAAACAAACAGAGAACACGTAATAGTGACCTTTATATAACAAAAAAAGAAAATCAGCCTCTGAGACACAAAAGTGCCCGAAGTTGAAGAAACACCTGCTTTGTGTCTGATTTCAGCTTTTCATCATAACGCTTTTATTTTTTTTACAGAACTATTTAACACAATCATTTTATTTCCACTTACCCTTACATTGACACAACTGATGTTATCAAGCAAACAGTAACAATATTATTTTTACAGCATCGAGGCATACTCTCAGGATATATTACATTTTCCAGTTTTGTTCCACCTCAATATTATTTTTTAACAACATTTGTACATGGATTCATACAGCTGTGACTCTGTTGAGCGCACAAAGACAAAGACAGACACATGTTTTTGTGTTACTGAATGTATTACTGAATTTTAGAATATCATATCGCTGTCTGAATGAAAGTGATTGACTGTTTAGAATTCCTAACCCTCTGTCAATGACATCTGACCTGTTTAAGGTGATAGCGGGTCAGAATAGAATGTTCCCTGCGTTCCATTCGGAAGGGCTCATCCCTATACCCTAATCCCTTCAAAGGGTTTACCCTCCGGAGTGAGAGCTTCGAAGGGCTGAAGGGTGTAGGGGACCAAACTACTCATCACGTGCCCACATGGAGGCGCTGTCATCATGCAAAGAATCTGCGCAAAGGATCATGGGAGCCCGAAGTGTCCATCAGTTGTACCCTTCGAAATCTTTCATTCCGAAGGGCCCTTTGAAGTGGCCAGTTTTGAGCACTTCAGTTTGGAACGACCCTTCAATATGGCGGCCATGATTGTTTTCACTCCGAAGTGCTCTTCGGAGGGCGATATATCCCGTCTGGAATGCACCGATAGTGTTTCACAAACAGCTTTATAATAGCCACAAGAAAGATTAACTGAATAACTAAATATCTTCACCTGTGGGAACCTGAGCAGAACTGACTTCGTAAATTAAAAATCACCAAAACAAAGATTCAAACACACCGAGACTCCATGAAGACACACACACACTCTCTCTCTCACACACACACACACACACACACACTCTC
>NW_015507331.1:27080-27650 GCF_001515645.1 Sinocyclocheilus grahami | reverse complement strand
TGATCCACCATCTGATCTGGATACAGACTGAATCTGGTGGCTACGGTGACCTCCGTATAAGAGAGAAACAGACTAATATTAGCGTAGATGCCATTCTTCTAACGATGTAGCAAGTACATTGTGTGTTATTGGAAGTGTTCCCGATGCATCAGATAAGTATGATTTGAACCATGCCAATGCACTTCCTCTAATTCCAACATAATTTTCTAGACTATTCAAAAAAATGTTGTTATCGAAAATGTTGAACGCAGCGCTAAGATCCAGTAGCACTAATAGAGAGATACAACCACGATTGAATGATAGAAGCAGGTCATTTGTAACTCTGATGAGAGCAGTCTCAGTACTATGATGAATCCTAACTGGAAATCCTCACAGATAACATTTTTCTATAAGAAGGAACATAGCTGTGAGGATACTGCTTTTTCTAGTATCTTTGCAGAAAAAGGGAGATTCAAGATTGGTCTGTAATTAATTAATTCTTTGGGGTCAAGTTGTGGCTTTTTAATGAGAGACTTAATAAAAGCCAGTTTGAAGATTTTGGGGACAAATCCTAATGACACTCACACATGG
>NW_015507331.1:13158-26685 GCF_001515645.1 Sinocyclocheilus grahami | reverse complement strand
CACACACACACACACACACACACTCTCTCACACACACACACACGCTCTCAAGTCAAGTCACCATTATTTATATAGCGCTTTTTACAATGCAGATTGTGTCAAAGCAGCTTTACATTATTAAACAGGGAAATAGTGTGCCGTTCTCCTCTGGCCAGATGAAGCTGCAGCAGAGTCAGATTGTGCAGAGGACTCATCTGGTTCCTGTGGTCTTGTCCCGGTGGCCGTCTGAGACAAGGTCTTCACAGGGGATCAGTATCTGGGGCTCATCTAGTTGTCCTGGTCTCTGCTGACTTTCAGGGCTGTAGAAGTCATCTCTAGGTGCTGATCCACCATCTGATCTGGATACAGACTGGATCTGGTGGCTACGGTGACCTCCGTATAAGAGAGAAACAGACTAATATTAGCGTAGATGCCATTCTTCTAACGATGTAGCAAGTACATTGTGTGTTATTGGAAGTGTTCCCGATGCATCAGATAAGTATGATTTGAACCATGCCAATGCACTTCCTCTAATTCCAACATAATTTTCTAGACTATTCAAAAAAATGTTGTTATCGAAAATGTTGAACGCAGCGCTAAGATCCAGTAGCACTAATAGAGAGATACAACCACGATTGAATGATAGAAGCAGGTCATTTGTAACTCTGATGAGAGCAGTCTCAGTACTATGATGAATCCTAACTGGAAATCCTCACAGATAACATTTTTCTATAAGAAGGAACATAGCTGTGAGGATACTGCTTTTTCTAGTATCTTTGCAGAAAAAGGGAGATTCAAGATTGGTCTGTAATTAATTAATTCTTTGGGGTCAAGTTGTGGCTTTTTAATGAGAGACTTAATAAAAGCCAGTTTGAAGATTTTGGGGACAAATCCTAATGACACTCACACATGGACACATACTCTCTCTCTCTCTCTCTCTCAAACACACTCACACACACACACACACACACACACACTCTCTCTCTCTCTCTCACACACACACTCTCACTCACCGTCTGTTTGTACCCAAGGCCAGATGGACGTGTCCATGGCTGAAAGCTCCATGTCTGCAGACGAGATGGAGGCAGAAATGGCTCGGATTCAGCGTCTGCGGGAGGTGCTGGTGAGACGCGAATCTGAGTTGCGCTTCATGTGAGTAGCTGCTGCATTTACTGCACATGTTCAGAACAAAATGCTGAGATTCTCCTCTAGAAATGACAGAATCTGAGCGACTGGTTTTCTTTCATATTCTTCTCAGGATGGACGATATTCAGCTCTGCAAAGATATTATGAAACTGAAGCAGGAGCTGAGGAAGATAGTGGCAGTGCCAGGTGACACACACATACACACACACACACACACACACACACACACGTCTCAGATTGGATTGACGTGTGCATTTTCTAACACACAGACGCAGAGAAGACTAAGAAACATCGTCAGAGAGAAGAGAAATTAATCCAGGAGATTCATCAGCTGGTGCAGAAGAGAGATTTTCTGGTGGATGATGCCGAGGTCGAGCGTCTGAGGTCAGAGAATACAACTTTTATTGGTGATGTTTGTCATCAAATGTACTCTTTGAAAGTTTCTGAGAGATTTCTCTGGTTGTCTCTGTCTCACAGGGAGCAGGAGGAAGATAAAGAGATGGCCGAGTTCCTCCGACAGAAGCTCAGCGTCATACAGAGTAAGAGTTTGCACAGCCGTCTCTCACGTTCATTTGTCAGTAGTTCGCCCATATAATCGAATTGAGCAAATAATAAGCATATTTGGCATGCTGTCCTGAGGGAGGGCTCCGAGCTCAGAATATAGCCAAACCCAGAGAACTCCCCACACCCATAATATGGGATGAGAATAGTTTAAGAGCTGGGCTGGAGGAGGGATGCCGGAACAGTGGGACAGACGTAAGTTGGCTGTATATACAGTGGTGGCCAAAATTATTAGAACTCTAGTATTTTCATTAGCTAAAAATGGTTTTAATTCTATCTTTTGCTGTAGTGTGTCAGCAGAATATATCAGTTTACATTTCCAAACATTAATTTTGCCCTTAATTGTAATAATCCAGTGAGATTTTTGTCTGACAACAGCCAGTGCTCCACACAGAGATCTGATCTGATCATTATCCAGTCTGTCTGGAATGACATGAAGAAAAAGAACAAACTCAGACAGACTAAGGCTACGTCCACACGAAGCCAGAGCTTTCCCTATCCGATCTTTTTTTTCCCCTCGTCTCAAGAAATATCTGCATCCACACGAAACCGACACAAAACGATGTAGTATACATGCCAGACCAGCATGTGGCGCTGTAATTCTGCCACAGAGATACACTAAAACGGAGAAGAAGACTTGGACTATGCGCATAAACCTTGCGCGCGGTATACAAACGAACATGGAACAATACATTTATTAATCTGTGTTAATGTTAGTTAAAAAGACAATTGTTCAGTGTTTGTTCATGTTTTTGTTGCTGTTACGTGACGTAGCGATGTCTGACTAGGGGCGAGACGTGGGCTGATGACATCATCATTTCAGAAAACATACGGATTCGCTGTCCACACGAAAACACAAGGGTGGAATTGCTGTAAAATGAGGATGCTGTCAAAAATAATGCCATAAATACATTTTCTTTATCAGTTAACTTCTATTAGCTCAATTAAATTTGGTGTGACCATCTTTTGCGTTTAAAGCAGCTTTTTCCCTCGGTGCACTTGAGCAGAGTTTCTCAGGGAGCTTTGCAAGTAGGTTTCTTGAAGTGTCTTGGAGACATTGCCACAGTTCTTCTGGATTTAGTCTGTCTCAGTTTGTTCTGTTCCCTATCGAAAGGTAACTCTCGTTGCGTCGTCTTGACAACTTATGTGGGAAACTCCTGTTTACTCTGTTACTGAAGCCTGATTTGATAATGTTTGTGTAGCTGCAAAAACCAATGGCGCTCGAGCCCGCCAGAAGGGGCAGAGCCGACTGCTATATAAATTGGCCCAGAGCACCATCTCATCAGAATCTTCTCCTTCAGCGACGAGACCATCTCTTCGCTGACTCCGCAACAAAGCCGAAGAAGCCGAAGCAAGCTCAACTTGCTCTATGCTCCCCACCGTTGAAGAAGCCATCGGCAGCGGAAGAAGATTTTTCCCCTGCGGCCTTCCGGCGCAGGAAAAAAAGAGCAAATTTCTGAGCAAATTTCAGCGGTGTTGTTGCAAATGACGCTTCGAGTGTGGCTCGAGAAGTGGATGGTCACAGCGAGTGCGTTGCCTGTCTGAGAATTGCCCACACAGAGGCTACGCTCGCCGAGGCTTCATGTTCTCATTGTGAGAACATGAGTCTTGCTCATCTTTGTCCTCCCGCTCCATTCTCCCGACTCTCCCGACTAAGCAACCTGCAAAGACGGCGCAACCTCAGCTCTCGCATAAGCCGGAGCCTGGGCTTCAACAGCGCCCCCAGACGGCCAGGAAGTACCCTCACGTAGTGCTGGACCCAGAGACTCAGAAGCCGTCCTGATCTGCGTGTCATGCAGACTTTGGTGCAGGACAATGAAGCACATGTTCTCCAAGCCGAAGTGCAAACACTGCTTGCAAAGGGTAACGTGGAAACGGTCCCTTTACCAAACAGCAAGTCAGGCTTTAACAGCTGATACTTCCTAATTCCCAAGAAAGACGGCAGGCTCAAACCAATTCTCGATCTCAGACATCTGAATCGGCCTTCATCCGACAGCCTTTCAGAATGATAACTTTGAAACAGATCTTCGCACAAAATGCCCGAGAACTGGTTTCTGTCTGTGGATCTGAAAGATGCTTACTTTCACATCCAAATATCCAAACATCGTTCTTGAGATTCGCTTTTGAGGGAGTAGCCTATCAGTAGATGGTCCTTCCGTTTGGACTGTCTCTGGCCCCTCGCACTTTTACGAAGTGCATAGACATGGCTCTTTCCCGTCTGAGACGGATGGGAATTTGCATTTTGAACTACCTCGACGACTGGCTAGTGCTGGCTGAATCAGAACTGCAACTTGTCGCTCACAGGTCATTGTTGCTAAACCACCTAGAGTGTCTTGGGCTTAAAATCAATTCAGCCAAGAGTTTTCTGACTCCCAGACAGTTTTTCTGGCTGTTTGTCTGGCCCTGAAAACCTTCCTGCCAGCCTTAAAGGGACACCACGTCTTGGTCCGCTCGGACAACATGACAGTGGTGGCCTATATCAACCACCAAGGCAGCCTCAGGTCACGTCCCCTTCACAGGATGACTCGACATCTCCTGCTTTGGGCACAGAGAGAACTCCTCTCACTACGAGCGGTTCATGTGCCAGGCAGACTGAACCAGGGAGCAGATGTGTTGTCCAAGGACAATGTAGCTCCAGGGGAATGGAGACTACATCCCCAGATGGTTCAGATGATTTGAACAGTTTTCGGCAAGGCAGAGGTCAACCTATCGCTATCACTGCCCAACCTATTTCTCAAGACAGCGTGATGCTCTTTCCCATGATTGGCCCAAACACCCATCTGTATGCCTTCTCTGCAATCGCCCTGCTACCCCAGGTTATCAGGTGAGTCAGGGAAACAAAATGCTCTTTCCTCCTTGTGGCCCCCCAAACCAAGTCTGTTTCCCAGAGATGATCCAGCTGATGCCTGCAGCACCGTGGTCAATACCACTGAGGAGAGACCTTCTCTCGCAAGCACAGGGCAAGATTTGGCATCCCCAGCCAGAACTGTGGAGCCTTCATGCCTGGCCACTCGACGGGAGTCAGGTCAACTCCCAGCGAGAGTCACTAATACCTTTCTAGAGGCTAGAGCTCCATCTACAAGGCGTCTCTACACCCTCAAGTGGTCAGTCTTCAGTGACTGGTGTTCAGCAAGTAACCAGGATCCGATTTCATGTGACGTGTCCCACGTGCTAACCTTTGTGCAAGAGCTGTTGGATAAGGGGTGCACCCCTTCCACACTCAAAGTCAAATGTGGCAGCCATCGTGGCAAACCATTCCCCCGAGGCTGGCCGGACAATTGGCAGAAATGACCTGGTTGTTAAGTTCATCAGAGGTGCTCGGCGGTTGAATCCTCCTCACCTAAGGACTGTGCCAACATGGGACTTATCTGTAGTCAAGAGGGCCTCCCTCCAAGCCACTTCAAACAGTCGGCTTAAGGGTCATGATGCTCAAAACCGCTCTGCTCTTGGCCCTAGCTTCGGTCAAGCGAGTAGGTGACTTGCAAGCCCTGTCTGTCAGCGCATCCAGCTTCAGCTGGCTTGCAATGTCCTATAGGTGTGAGGGCCTATTCCACCAGAGGAATGGCCTCCTCATAGGCCTTGTCCAGTGGAATTTCTATTGGGGAGATTTGTGCAGCTGCCGGCTGGTCGTTGCCGTCTACCTTCATTAGATTAGATTAAGGTTTGGAAATGTAAACTGATATTTCCTAATGACACACTACAGCAAAAGATAGAAATAACTGACTTAAAACCAATTTTAGCTGGTGAAAATACTAGTGTTCTAATAATTTTGGCCACCACTGTATACATATTGTGCTAGTTAAGATGATTAACTAAACGAGCTCCACCTGTGACGAACTGGTTGATTATCTGATCTTGCTCCTCCAGAACCTTGTTAATAAAACATAATTTAGTTTTGCACTGTGTGAGAGATCTGTGATGCTTCTGTCACACGACCCATGCTCGCTCATGACACGACAGGCGGCGCATGCAGCGTCACGCTGGGCTGTTGCTGGGTAACAAGCATGAAGTGCACACAGTAAACACTGAATAAAGTGTTGAAACAAAACAAATTTGAGCTCAGACGAGAAATATCCTGGTGACGGCAGCGATCACGACTCTAACCGGGGGTTAAATTGGGATTTGTTATCAGAATCAGAAGAGCTTTATTACCAAGCATGTTTACACACACAAGGAATTTGACTTGACGACAGGAGCTTCCAGCAGAAGAAAGTACAGACATACATACATTATGTGGGGGGTTCTGTGGTTTCAGGGGTGCACATGTAAAGCCCACAAAATATTATATCAAATGTAAAATATTAAGAGAGCCTGCTAAGAACACTAAAACACTGATCAAAATCATTCTAGATGATGGCAGTGTGCAAAGCTACATTTGATAACAATGAAATCAGTGTTTTACGTTTTCAGGTCTAACAGTGATATTCAGGTACAGAAATACTTCAGAATTGAAGAAATCAAATGTAAAACAACACTGGATAGTCTTCACTGTATAAATAAATAAACTTACAATTAAAGTTATTCAGTTAGTCAGTCGAGAGCAGTGAGTGATTTTCTGTCTTTTGTTGTTTAACTTTAATGACACAGACAGAGTCTCTTTAAGACCGACTTCACAGATCTACTTATTATTTTTTGACATGTGACACACAGCAGTAGGCTTATGTTTTACTTACTTTTTCCTTTTCTATTCAAAATATTCCCAAACGTGTTAACTATATGATGAAATATCACGATTCTCAAATATGTGTCAGTACATGCACTTTTATAGATTATCTTTTTACTTAAGTACCAGATATGAGTCATGCCTTAAAATATTTTTACTACGACATTAAAAACATTGTAATTTATAAGCAAGAACATTTACATTATCAAAGAACATTATCATTTCATTATCAAGACTTCAAGTCTCAAAAACTCCCATTATAATCACTGAATCTGTTTACACTGTGAAATGAATATCTTACATTCGTACGCACATCTGCAATTTGTTGTTTGTGATGAGAGAATTCATCAGAGAGCGCACACAGAACAAAGCACGGTGTTTCAGCCATGGCTCATCTGAACGCCTCTGATTGCTCATTGCATTCATAAGCTCAACAGAATCGTGTCTCTTGCTCAGCGCCAGCCAAAGCACGAACACAGATTTTTTTTGAGAGGTCAGTGGCAAATGGGTGAAAGTTGAGATGATTTTGTTACAATGCATTGGCGGGATGAAGCACGTGAGTCGTGTGATCTCTGCTGATCTGCTCGGTTTCTCTCCGCAGGAGCTCCGAAGCCCAGAACGACTGAACCTCCAGCCAACAAACCCTCCATCAGCAAGAGCAGTGCGGCCCTCATTAAGGACTGCTGCGGAGCCACTCAGTGCGTCCTCATGTGAAGATCACGAGATTCCCCAAAGCAAATCATACCTGAATTTGATGAATATAAGTTTGTTGACTGAGCATTAGAAAGACGTTCAGCTCCTCTGTGATTCTGCAGCATGTCAGTGACTCCAGGGGGCCGCTCAGGAGCCCAAAACATCCACACAAAATACAAAACCCAGCTCAGAGAGAAGTATTCGTTTATTCTTCACCCTAATGATAAGAGTCACGAAGAATGGTTCACAAGCACAAGAGAATCACCATCAAACAGAAACCTTAAATAACACTGATATGAGTTTTTAAAAACACATGCATCTTAATCCAGTCAGTGTGTATTAGATTCATCTGACAGTTTACAGATACTTCATCTTAGACATTAGAAAACATATTCCCCATAAAGTGATTCTGACATTTGGGGGTTTTGTTCCCCTGTTTCTTAAAATAAGAACATGTTCATGAATACAGAAGTGGATCAACACAACCATGAACAGTTATAAATGTGCAGAAACATAAAAACTATGTTTGAAGTTTTAGCATTTCTTTGCCTTTTGAAATGTGGTGGTATTTAAACAGGCCTGATAATCAGAAATTAGACAAACTGAATCTAATGAAGCAGGACATCAGCTCGTGAATATTCTGCAAATAAAGTATCTTCCTGCAGTCTGTCGCTCCTTTATTTGGTTTTGAAAACTGCTGTTCTGATATTCAAGCTTTGTTCACAGCGATTAGTTTTCCAACACAGATGCATCACTTATACAGTGCTGTGGAAAGGGGTTTGATTTTCTGCATCTTTGCCTTTTTTTACACACTGAATCAGTTCTTCAGCCAAACTCATGAATGCACAAAGAGACAAAACATGCACATCAATAAATAACTTTCTTTGGAAACACTTTACCATGAGGTTGCATTTGTTAAAATTAGTTAAACAAATACAGTAATGAACTAACATCTAAGACATTTATTAATCTTAATGTTAATGTTAATTGCAACATTTACTAATGTATTACTAAAATAAAAAGCTGTACCTGTTAATATTATTTAAAGGACCAGAGCTAAAATGAACTAACAATGAACAACTATATTTTTATTAACTATCATTAACAAAGATGAATAAACAATGTACCAAATGTACTGCTCATTGCTAGTGTATTAACTGATGTCCAAACACACAGTGCTTCTCTGCACACGCGAGACAAGGTCTGCTTCCTTCATTAATTGGACTTTCAGCTTGATTACGTAATGAAACACAGAAGCTATGAACAGCGGTTAGGTGATCAGAGTCTCGGCTCACAGTCCGCTCCAAAAATATAATCCTCTCCCTCATGTCCTTCCAAATGGGTTGATTTATTTTCTTCCATCGAAACACAAAAGATATTTTGAAGATGTTGGCAAGAATTGTATGCCTACTGACTTTTCACTGTATCAACAAACACTAGCATTTCTCTAAGGATCTTCTTTTGTGTGTTACAGAAGAAAACCGGACGACAATTATCAGCGTTAGCTTTATTATAATTATTAAACCATTTAAACCACATAAAATCTGAGCACATAGGACAGAGATTCACAACAGTATGTGATAAACATTTTGCAAAATCAACAAATAAATGGCTATTTTATGATATTACAGCAGATGTTTATGAGTGACAGATGTGTCTGATATCTTCAGCTCAGATCACAGTAACACCGTACCTTGGATCAGCTCAAAACACTGCTGTATTTAACGATATATTTTCCACCAGAACTTGTTTTTCTTGCTGGTGTTTGTCCAGTGTGATGACACTGTTAATGACAGTCACTCTCAATCTGAAACATGTTGTGTGTTCGTATGCACTGATCTGACTTTGACTGTTAATGAATCACATGTTGTTCTACAGCAGCTAACGTCATGAACATCTAGTTAATCTAATTTGACTAAGTTCTGTGTTTAACTGCTGCAGGTAAAGACTAAGGTGTCAGATCTTCTGTAAAATATCTGAAACAGCTGATAACAGACCTTTAACAGCCGAGAAAACCATCAGAGAGGCAGCGATCCTCCACAAGAGGAACACAACAGAAAGCAGGACACCAAATGATGCTTGTGATATTTATTATACATGACAGAAATTTGGTCATAACATAGAAATAAAAAAAAACTAACAGGACTTTCTGGTGGAGACTAAAATCATACAAGACCTCCAATGTCTTGAGGCTGAACGTCCACGTTATTTCACATGAAGCTCGTTAAGTTCAGCTAACGTCACAATCGGAGAGGCTTCTGGGTTCATTGTGGTCGTCTGACAGAAGTGAGAGAGCGCACACACACACACACACACACACACACACACACTCACGCTCTCTCACGCTCACGATCTCTCACGCTCACTCACTCTCACACACTCTCACGCTCACACTCTCACGCTCACACACTCTCACGCTCACTCTCACACTCATACACTCACGCTCTCTCACACTCACTCTCTCTCACACTCATACACTCACACACACTCACTCTCACGCTCACTCACTCACTCTCACGCTCACACACTCACTCTCACGCTCTCTCACACTCACACTCACACACACTCACTCTCACGCTCACTCACTCTCACGCTCACTCTCACGCTCACACTCTCGCATGCTCACGCTCGCGCTCGCACTCACGCTCATACACACACACACACGCTCACACACACTCACACACAGGTTTGTTTTTGTGAAAAGTGGGGACTCTCCATAGGCGTAATGGTTTTTATACTGTACAGACCGTATATTCTATTGCCCTACACCAACCCTCCCCCTAAACCTACCCCTCACAGGAGACTTTCTGCTATTTCAGATTTTCAATACACTCCATTCTGTGTGATTTATAAGCGTTTTGAAAAGGGGGGACATGGGGTAATGTCCTGAAAAGTCACCTTCTCCTTGTAATACCTGTCATACCTTTGTCATTATACACATTTATGTCCTCGTTTGTCACAAAAACGTGCACACACACACACACACACACACACACACACGAGTGTTCTGCGGCGTGTGAGTGTTCTCCAGCTCGTGGCAGTCCTGCGGTCATACACTAGTCCTTAAACAGCAATTTCTTTAAAAGAAAATATCGCACTTTGCATTGAACTTTAAGTGTCGTAACGTTGCAGACGTTGTTTATGCTCTAACAGCAACATTACACACGAAAGTTCAACCACACCTTTAATGTCTTCAGCTTTTAAGGAGGCTTATCAGCGCAATGAAAGGAAATGACGTTCACCTTCACCACGTGGCAGAGTTTGTTGAGCAGGGCGGGCAGCGTGGCGGCGTCGTAGTCCTGCAGGCGGAGGCTGTAGACAAACGTCTTGCTGTATTCACTCAACAGCTGACTGACAGCTAGGCCGGAGTCTCTCTGGGCTCGAAGCAGCTTCACCAGCTGAGCCGCTAACGCTTTCACACGCTCCTCCTCTCCACACTCCAGCACCTGAGACACAAACACAGCGTGTCAGAGACTGCTGCCGAGCGCTCCAGCACCTTCACATCCGCGCTCGTGTACTGACCAGAAGAATGTCTGAAATGGCCTCAAACAGCTCCATGAGTTTGGTGAAGCCGTAGTAGGAGAGCTTGCACTGGCGTCCGAAGTGGTGGTGATACGTGGGGATGAATTTGCTGAAGGGCATCCGGAAGTGAGTCTGATGTCTCAGAAGATCGACCACCTCTTTGCCAAATTGCCGCATGCGCTCCAGCTCCTCTGCCGTCCGCTCTGAGGGAGACAGACCCATTCAGAAAGCACAGACCCTGTGTGTCAGAGTTACACCGTGGCCTGACCAGTCACGACCGCAACATGCTCTACATCTAGCTGTCGGTTATTTCTGTGGTGTTAGCTGACTAGTCCCGCCCACACTGAAATCTCATCAGACCAAACTAGTGCTCAAAGATGGATGAAGAGAAACAAATCATGGATGTTTAGCATTCGTTACTGTATGATTCCTTCAAGATCCACAGTGAAACCATGAAGAAAGGTAGCGTCACACAGCTCATCAACGTGCGTTGTTAGGTTTGTTCTGAAGGCTGGAATGCACCAAACCCCTTTTGCTCAGATTCCCTCCCATCTGCAGTCTAGACACTAAAAGTCAGAGCCAGTCTGCAGGTTTTGGGCAGTCGGAGCTGACCGAGAAAATCACGTAGTGCATGATGGACACAAGACTTCATACTGCAGATCGATATCAGACACGCTTGATATTTGGAGCCGATTCTAGAATACATTGTTTTCATTTTAACACATCTCTTTTTTTGTGAAAGCCTGTTTAGCGTATGATGCACAGCTCTCGTCTGTAAACATTCATAAGGTCAGAAAGAGTGTACTGTCTAGTGCTTTAATATCGGTTCATAAGTTGTGTAATGTATTCCAGCCGTGAGTTTTACACTCTTGAGATGCAGCGTGTTGCAAGTGTGATACAGCACACAAACAAACCACGGAAACGTTCAAGCCTCTGCAGCAGTGCTTCACCTCTCTTAGGAACAGAGATGAGCATGTCAGCGTCCTGCTGAGAGACTGTGATCGTCGTGTCTGGCAAGCAGGTCCATCAGATCACACATCCCATAATCCACCACAGAAACACCTGACACACACACACACACACAGATCAGGATGAAGCAGCAATGCCTCACGCTTCAGCAGCACAGAGAGACGGCGTACTGAGATGCTCACCAATGATACGCCTGCGTGAAGTCCCCGATCACTACCGGTTTACTGGCCTGAAACTTCAGCAGGTCTTGAGTGAAGCGTTTGAGACCTAGACCCAGGATCTGTGCACACACACACACATATATTCATACATATATACATATTTTAAAGTGGCTGAGGAATCACAGAGAATGTCAAACAGATGTTAAAACTGCGAACTGAATGAAAAGCTGTGCTTGTGTTCAGACCTGCAGCACGTGAGGAACGGCCTCCAGCAGCTCCAGCAGTTTGGAGAATCCGTAGTCGGACACACGGCACTGCTTGGCTAAATGGTGGTGATATGCTGGAATGAACTTTGTGATGGGCACCAAACAGGACTGCTGGTTCTTCATCAGATCCACCATCTCTCGGCTGAACTGGATCCGCTGTGGGTTCCCAACCGGACTCTTACTGCGCTGCAGCCATGGATCTGACAAACACACATGGGCTTTTTCACTTACGCAGTGGTGATGGCGAGAGAAAACACACACACACACACACACACACACACACACACACACACACACACACCTGTGTTGGGCGGCGGGAGTTTGTTGTGAATCCACTTGATGATCTTGAAGCCGTTCTGGGCCGTTACGATAGTGACTCCAGGGATGCAGGTGATGAGGTGCTTCCCCTCCTCTGCAACAGCTAGAGGACTGAACTCTGCTGCATGGCATTCTGGGAAACTGTGTAGATTAAACATTCACATGTGCAAGAGATTAACAGACCAATCAGCTTGATTGCAGACACTACTGGAAGAGAACTGAACGGTTTTCTCCAGAGCTGCTTTATAGATGAACTGAACTTGTTCCATCATTGATGAGCTTTACTTGGTTATTGAACTGAACTAGCAATGAACTGACTTTAACCCTTTCACATGTGACAGCGACCACTATTTTACAATGTATCGCCTGTTTCCATGGCGACATGTCACGTGACAACGCAGCCACGACAGATGTGCATGAGTGATGTAACGCTTTCATTTCTCCTTTTTTATTCAAAATATTCACAAACATGTTAGCTATATGATGAAATATCTGATATTCCAATTCTCCAATATGTGCAAGTAAATGTAGTGGGTAGTTTAACATCTTTGCAATGACCGTGCTGCCATGTTAATTAATGTTGAGCTGTAGGATTGACAACACATACTCGTGCTCTGCTCTTCAAAGACATTAAAAGCAAGTTTCAAATTACAGCAAACGTTGTAAATGACACAATGTATATTTGACATCAATAAAACATAGTCAAATTATATTTGTAAGGATCATTATTGCAGCTTCCATAGACATCAGTGTGTATTTTATAAACTGTAAGTGCATTTTTTGCTAGTACATATGTATTTAAATGCCTAAAACCTAAAATAATCATTATATGGATGAAAACACTGAACAGTTGTGATATGAGAAGCGCTTAGCCCCAGCCAAAACACAAAAGTAGATTAAGCAGATGATCACGTGAAGCACCGGTCACACATCACAGCGTTAACTGAAAAACTGACTGTTTACTATTGTCCTGCTTTCAGAGCTGCTCTACAGAAGAACTGAATTGCTTGCATCATTCAAACACTATTTTCCTGTTTAAAGGGTTAGTTCATCCAAAAATAAAAATTTGCCCTTGTTTTACTCACCCTCAAGGCATCCTAGGTGTATATGGCTTTCTTCTTTCAGACAAATCCAATTGGAGTTATATTAAAAATTATCCTTGCTTTTCCAAGCTTTATACTGGCATGGGTGGGTGTTTTTGTTTAACAGTCTGAAAGTAGTCAAATAAAGTGCACGCATCCATATTAAA
>NW_015507331.1:5658-8158 GCF_001515645.1 Sinocyclocheilus grahami | reverse complement strand
AACAATAACAAGTGTAAAGAGCTAATTAAAAAAAGTTAAAAGGTAAATCTAATGTGATTCATGAGCACAGTCTACTATATTAATCACCATCAGCTGCTGAATTACAGCACATCTATACTCTGTAACGCTTTCACGAGTTAATAGTGTTACAGTGAAACAATAACTGTGTTACTCTGTGTTTCGCACACGAGATTTCCGGCAGCTAGTAAAACACCACCAGCATCGAGAGAAACCAGAGACGCTTCAGTGGCGTCTGCTCATGTGGGCAGTAAAACAGTTCAGTTTATATATAAAAGAAATAACCACAGACAGTTTGAGGGAGACTCATTAAATACATGGAATGTGAGCACACACAGTAATAATATGCTCCTGTACAATATACAGTTCTAATGAGTCACTGCACTATATATTTCTGAACAACATACAGAGTGTGAGGAGCATCAGATCAGAGCTAGCACTTCAGACGGTCTACGACAACAAACACATGAATAACGACACACAGCACTGCTGATTTCTATCAGGAAAGCGAACAGGAAAGCTCGGCGATCGGCTGCCGTCTCTCAGGTGTTTGTGCTCTCTCCAGGCGCTCACGCTGGCTCACCGCTGTGGATCCTCTGGTGCCGCTTCAGTTCTCCCGAGCGGAAGAAGTTCTTGCCGCACTGCGTGCAGTGGAAGGGCCTCTCGCCCGTGTGGATGCTCTGGTGGCCCTTGAGCCGCTCCAGCCGGGAGAAGCTCTTGTCGCACTGGTTGCAGTGGTAGGGCTTCTCTCCGGTGTGGATCCTCCGGTGCTCCTTCAGGTGTCCCGACTCAGAGAAGCTCTTCCCGCACTGGAAGCACTGGTAGGGCCGCTCGCCCGTGTGCGTTCTGTGGTGCCGCTTCAGGTCGCCCGATCTGAAGAAGCTCTTCTCGCAGAGTGTGCAGCGGTGGGGCCTCTCTCCGGTGTGGATGCGCTGGTGGCCCCGCAGGTGTCCGGAGTCGGAGAAGGTCTTGTCGCACTGGTTGCAGTGGTAGGGCCGCTCGCCGCTGTGGATCCGCTGGTGCCGCTTGAGGTCTCCGGAGCGGTAGAAGCACTTGGAGCACTGCGGACACTGGTAGGGCCGCTCGCCCGTGTGCATCCTCTCGTGCTGCTTGAGGTGGCCCGAGTCGGAGAAGTTCTTGCCGCACTGCAGGCAGTGGTAGGGCCGCTCGCCCGTGTGGATGCGCTCGTGTCTCTTCAGGTCCCCAGACGTGGGGAAGTTCTTGCCGCACTGGAAGCAGGGGAAGGGCCGCTCTCCGCTGTGGATGCGCTGGTGCCGCTTGATGTCGTTGATCCGGAAGTACTTGCCGCAGTCCTGGCAGTGGTACGGCCGGTCCGCCGAGGGACGACTGTGGGTCTGGGCCGGATCCGAGAGAGACAGGCTTTTAGGGTTCGATCCGCTGCAACAAGCCGTGAGACACTCTCCGGTCTGCTGCTGCAGGTGCTGAGCTGTCAGGAGAGAACGAGACACGATTAGCCCGCTCCCG
The DNA here is from genome assembly GCF_001515645.1 of Sinocyclocheilus grahami. Lineage (NCBI taxonomy): Eukaryota > Metazoa > Chordata > Actinopteri > Cypriniformes > Cyprinidae > Sinocyclocheilus > Sinocyclocheilus grahami. The sequence continues at coordinate 6,655 of NW_015507331.1, read as the reverse complement.
GCTCACACACACACGTACAAAATACATAGCAGACAATCATATTCATTCCCACGTTAACTATCATCGGTGACGATTAAATGTTAGCTAATTTATTGTGTATAAAGTGAATAAACGCAGTGCTGGACAATAATGGGCGACATGATTTAAAGGGACAGTTCACTCAAAACTGTTAATTTTGTCATTTACGCACGTCGTTCAAAACCTGTATGAGTTTCTCTCTTACGCTGAACACAAAAGAAGATTTTTTTTGAAGAATGCTGGTAATCTAAGAGTTGATGATGATCCCCATTGACTTCCTTTGTGTTTCTATTCCTACGATGGAAGTCAAAGAGGACCAACAACGGTTTGGTTCTTCAAAATGTTATTTTTGTTTTGTGTTCAACAAAAGAAAGAAACTCATACAGGTTTGAATGACATGAGGGAGAGTAAATGACAACATTTTCATTCCTTTAAGCAGATTATGAGCATGTTATTGATATTTTTAAAGGGACAGATCACCCAAACAACACTGGACCTCACGGCTTTTCTGCTCCACAGAAGAACGTCAGTCAGTAAATCTGACAGAATGATGTTTGGCTGAACGTCCCTTTAACAGCAGCTTAACATTTCTAGTCAATCATGACTTAAAAACACCCAATAACAAAACTTATTAATCCATATTTTTTATTAATCAAACTACAAATGAAAGGGTGTTCATCTTTGCCTTTATGTATAAAATATATGAACACGGTCAGGCTTAATGCCACGACTGCAAGCAGAAAAACACCTCAGAAACCTCACAAGTCATGAGATTGAAAATGATTGTCATTAACCAGACAAGTGATTAAAAAAAAAAGTTAAATAAAAACAAGAGATGCAGAATGAGCCATGTGTGTCTATGCATGTTTGTGTAAGAGTGTGTGTGTGTGTGTGTGTATATGAGTGTATACATGTATGTATGTGTGTGTGTGTGTGTTACAGTGAGAGTGTGTGTGTGTGTTACAGTGAGTGTGTGTGT
>NW_015507331.1:3156-3392 GCF_001515645.1 Sinocyclocheilus grahami | reverse complement strand
TGAGAGTGAGTGTGTGTGTGAGTGTGTGAGAGCGAGTGTGTGTGTGTGTGTTACAGTGAGTGTGTGTGCATTACAGTGTGAGTGTGTGACAGCGAGTGTGTGTGTGTGTTACAGTGTGAGTGTGTTACAGTGAGTGTGTTACAGTGAGTGTGTGTGTGTGTGTGTGTGTGTGTGTGTGTGTGTGTGTGTGTGTGTGTGTGTGGGGGAGAGGGGGGGGGTGGGTGTGTGGGTGTGAG
>NW_015507331.1:0-438 GCF_001515645.1 Sinocyclocheilus grahami | reverse complement strand
CCCCTTACCATAATCGCGAGCTTCATCTTTCAAAATAAATGTAAAGACAGAGCCCGAAAGGGGAACAGAGTCGCGTGACAGACACAGTGATGAAGCTGGTATGTGTTTGCAGTACACAAGCCACGGTTAAGATGTGATGTGACGCTCTCTCTCTCTCTCTCTCTCTCTCTCTCTCTCTCTCTCTCTCTCTCTCTCTCTCTTTCTCTTCTTTCTCTCACACACACTCTCTCTCTCTCTCTCACACACACACTCTCTCTCTCACACACACACACACACACACACTCACTCTCTCAATTCAATTCAATTCAAAATTGCTTTATTGGCATGACTGTAAATTATACAATATTGCCAAAGCTTAGTACACATGTACAAGAAGGATAGAAACAAATAATGATAATATAATAACAATAAGTAAATGAACATCACAGTAATATAATG
>NW_015507330.1:128777-141023 GCF_001515645.1 Sinocyclocheilus grahami | reverse complement strand
GTGTGTGTGTGTGTGTGTGTGTTACTCTGAACAGAAACACACAGCTCACAGTGAATGTTCTCTCTCTCAAATATTAATAGAATGTTCATTCAGTGTTATCTGGGCTCTACTATCGTTCTCATTTATTTATTCATGCATCATTCATGGAATGTTTTTTCCCCAGAAATTTCTGAAATGTTAATTTAAAGTTTTTTAAATGTTGCTACTTGTTTTGGAATGTTCAGAGAACATTCAAAAGTAACATTTCCATAGTGTTTGCAAAATGATACAATGGAACATTTGCATATAACTGAGAAAATGTTTGACTCACCTCCCTTGGTGACATGGCACACACACACACACACACACACACACAGACACACAGACACACACACTTCTTTCTCTAGATTGCAGTTCTGGACATTCATGAGGTGCATCCTGGGTCTCTTCTGAGCACTGAGTGTGTGTGTGTGTGTGTGTGTGTGTGTGTTATATTTAGCTGTAGCTCTGATAGCTGCTGTCTCTCCTCCCACTGCAGCCCCCACCGTCTCTCTCTCTGTCTCTCTCTCTCTCTCTGTCTGTCACTCGCTCTGAATCTCTGAATGTGACTGGATCACAGCAGCAGACGCTCAGGAGAAGAGAAGAGAAGCGGCGTGAGATCAGAGGAGGTGAGGTGAGACGCTTCACATGCTGCGATCTGTGTGTGTGTGTGTGTATCTGTGCGCGCGCGCGCGCGTGTGTGTTCTGCATGAATGCATCCCGTGTTTTTTTGAAGGTAACACACGCTGCAGACGGTGAGGTGTCTCTGTGTTTGAGGTCATGATGAAGGACGGTGTACCTGCTGATTATCACATCTGTGAGGTGTGTGTGTGTGTGTGAGAGTGTGTGTGAGTGAGGTGTGTGTGGTGACTTTTCAGGACATTACCCCATGTCCCCACTTTTCAAAACGCTTATAAATCACACAGAATGGAGTGTATTGAAAATCTGAAATAGCAGAAAGTCTCCTGTGAGGGGTAGGTTTAGGGGTAGGGTTGGTGTAGGGCAATAGAATATACGGTCTGTACAGTATAAAAACCATTACACCTATGGAGAGTCCCCACTTTTCACAAAAACAAACCTGTGAGTGAGTGTGTGTGTCTGACACCGTCTCAGCTGCAAAAATGTATTGAAATAATTATGGTTAATTATAAATATCAAGCTATAATACTTACTAGACTGAAACTGTAATAGTATCTTAATGATGCTGAAATAACTGGGCCATCATCGCATTGAGCTGAATAATGACTCTGTTTACAGCTCAATTTGTTTTAAATTGTATAAATTTTGCATCATCTGCAAGTCATATTTTCTTATGACTTGTTTATTGTCTGGTTTACAGTTTTTTTTTTCAGCTGCTTCCACACAGAATCTTCTCTTGTCACACAGTTTCTGAAAGCTGACACTCAAACAGCAGAAGCACACACCAAACCTACAAAACCAGACACTAATTAACGGTCTTTGACTCCGTTTTCAATTTCATAAAACACTTTTTGCAAAACACAACACACAGTTCTCTATGTACCACACACAAATCTAACAGGAATTAATGTTATGGCAAAGCTGTTTGTGTTTGTGATATTTTGAATGCAGCGCTTCATTTTGCAAGAGATGAGAGGCTTTTTGCATTTTGTGTGCAATTCTTGGATTTGTGTGTGAAGTTATGAAAATGTGTGTAAGCAGTTATTATAGAAGCCGTGCTGTTAGTGTTGAGTGTAATGTGCGTCGGTGGTTTTGTTGTGGATTCTGCTGCTTCTTCTGCACATGGACTGAAGCTCATGCTCAGATCCAGGGCTCGGGTTTCAAGCTTCTGAAAGCAGTGTGTGTGAGAGACGGATGAGACACTGATACGCTCTGGCAGAGATCCCGTCGTTCCCACCATGTGCTCTGAGATCCACAAACAAGCTCAAACTCACTAAATGTGCTTCCAGAGCCACCGCATGCATTCACACCAGTAACTCAATTACGGAGTTCTTCAGTTACGTTACTTTAATAAAGTAATTGGAATAGTTACACTATTTATTACATCTTAGATAGAGTAACGTGTAATCTGTAACCTGTTACATTTCTAAAGTAACACTGATGGATCTGCAGCGAACACAGGCCGTGCTGAAGTCTGATCAGTGTTTAATCTGAAGCGACAGACGAGCGCTCGTAATCTCCTGAGATCCAGACACACGGTCTGTCAGCGATCTGACCTTCTGCTGTGAAAAGCTGAGCAGATCTGAGACGAGAAGCGCGCTTGATCTGATCAGCTCCTGTGTTCGGTTTCTCCTGTGTTTAACAGCCTGATCTCGTCCAGATGAAGGAGTTTTTGAGTGAGGAGCAGGAACAGATGCTTCTGGAGGATCAATAAGGCCTTCTATATGCTGTTTCTATGACCGACTGACTGAGAAAACAAGCATTAGCAGACGTTATGATCATGTTTAGGCTTTTAATAATAAACGTGCTCCAAAAGTCTGAGGGGACTTTATTAATGTGAGATTCAAACTTAATATAAACCTGGAAAGTTTTTGTTTAAAACCTTGATATTTAAAAAAAAAAAAAAGAATATTTTCATATTTTCTGCTGTCATGTTAATTTTAGTTAAAATTTTTGTAATTTTGTTGTTTTTTTGTAATTTTTCAAGTTTTTGTTTTTAAATATGTATGTATATATACAGTATATATATATGTATATATACAGTATATATATATAATAAAATAAAATTAATACATACATTATATATATATATATAAATTTTATTTCAATTTTAGTTAAAATTTTTGTAATTTTGTTGTTTTTTTGTAATTTTTCAAGTTTTTGTTTTTAAATATGTATGTATATATACAGTATATATATATGTATATATACAGTATATATATATAATAAAATAAAATTAATACATACATTATATATATATATATAAATTTTATTTCAATTTTAGTTATTTTAGTATATAAAGTTTAAGGTTACACTGTATTTTGAGAGTCCATTTTAGACATTCTACTAACTATAAGTAACTACATGTCAACTAATTCTCATTCATTAGTAACTACATGTCTACTAACTCTCAGAGTGGACTGTTAGGTGTGTGTGTGCGCGTTTTTGTGACAAATGAGGACATAAATTTGTATAATGACAAAGGTATGACATAGGTATTACAAGGAGAAGGTGACTTTTCAGGACATTACCCCATGTCCCCACTTTTCAAAACGCTTATAAATCACACAGAATGGAGTGTATTGAAAATCTGAAATAGCAGAAAGTCTCCTGTGAGGGGTAGGTTTAGGGGTAGGGTTGGTGTAGGGCAATAGAATATACGGTCTGTACAGTATAAAAACCATTACACCTATGGAGAGTCCCCACTTTTCACAAAAACAAACCTGTGAGTGAGTGTGTGTGTCTGACACCGTCTCAGCTGCAAAAATGTATTGAAATAATTATGGTTAATTATAAATATCAAGCTATAATACTTACTAGACTGAAACTGTAATAGTATCTTAATGATGCTGAAATAACTGGGCCATCATCGCATTGAGCTGAATAATGACTCTGTTTACAGCTCAATTTGTTTTAAATTTTATAAATTTTGCATCATCTGCAAGTCATATTTTCTTATGACTTGTTTATTGTCTGGTTTACAGTTTTTTTTTTCAGCTGCTTCCACACAGAATCTTCTCTTGTCACACAGTTTCTGAAAGCTGACACTCAAACAGCAGAAGCACACACCAAACCTACAAAACCAGACACTAATTAACGGTCTTTGACTCCGTTTTCAATTTCATAAAACACTTTTTGCAAAACACAACACACAGTTCTCTATGTACCACACACAAATCTAACAGGAATTAATGTTATGGCAAAGCTGTTTGTGTTTGTGATATTTTGAATGCAGCGCTTCATTTTGCAAGAGATGAGAGGCTTTTTGCATTTTGTGTGCAATTCTTGGATTTGTGTGTGAAGTTATGAAAATGTGTGTAAGCAGTTATTATAGAAGCCGTGCTGTTAGTGTTGAGTGTAATGTGCGTCGGTGGTTTTGTTGTGGATTCTGCTGCTTCTTCTGCACATGGACTGAAGCTCATGCTCAGATCCAGGGCTCGGGTTTCAAGCTTCTGAAAGCAGTGTGTGTGAGAGACGGATGAGACACTGATACGCTCTGGCAGAGATCCCGTCGTTCCCACCATGTGCTCTGAGATCCACAAACAAGCTCAAACTCACTAAATGTGCTTCCAGAGCCACCGCATGCATTCACACCAGTAACTCAATTACGGAGTTCTTCAGTTACGTTACTTTAATAAAGTAATTGGAATAGTTACACTATTTATTACATCTTAGATAGAGTAACGTGTAATCTGTAACCTGTTACATTTCTAAAGTAACACTGATGGATCTGCAGCGAACACAGGCCGTGCTGAAGTCTGATCAGTGTTTAATCTGAAGCGACAGACGAGCGCTCGTAATCTCCTGAGATCCAGACACACGGTCTGTCAGCGATCTGACCTTCTGCTGTGAAAAGCTGAGCAGATCTGAGACGAGAAGCGCGCTTGATCTGCTGTGTTCGTGTGTTCGGTTTCTCCTGTGTTTAACAGCCTGATCTCGTCCAGATGAAGGAGTTTTTGAGTGAGGAGCAGGCTTCTGGAGTTCTGGAGGATCAATAAGGCCTTCTATATGCTGTTTCTATGACCGACTGACTGAGAAAACAAGCATTAGCAGACGTTATGATCATGTTTAGGCTTTTAATAATAAACGTGCTCCAAAAGTCTGAGGGGACTTTATTAATGTGAGATTCAAACTTAATATAAACCTGGAAAGTTTTTGTTTAAAACCTTGATATTTAAAAAAAAAAAAAAGAATATTTTCATATTTTCTGCTGTCATGTTAATTTTAGTTAAAATTTTTGTAATTTTGTTGTTTTTTTGTAATTTTTCAAGTTTTTGTTTTTAAATATGTATGTATATATACAGTATATATATATGTATATATACAGTATATATATATAATAAAATAAAATTAATACATACATTATATATATATATATAAATTTTATTTCAATTTTAGTTATTTTAGTATATAAAGTTTAAGGTTACACTGTATTTTGAGAGTCCATTTTAGACATTCTACTAACTATAAGTAACTACATGTCAACTAATTCTCATTCATTAGTAACTACATGTCTACTAACTCTCAGAGTGGACTGTTAGGTTAGGTTTAGGGTTAGTAGAATAAGTTGACACATACTTGCAAAGATTCTCATAGTGTGCTGTATGTTGTGGACCCATCAAAATAAATTGTTAGAAGATATTAAGCAGACAGTCTGACTAATACTACTAATACTAAGTCTACTAATCCTCCAATGACTGCTAGTTAACATGTAGTTACAAAGTTACGTACTGTTAGTAGAATGTCTAAAGTGGACTATCAAAATAAAGTGTTACCAAGTTTAAACTACATTAAACTTTTGCCTTGGAAACTAGCTGAAATAAAAAAAGTGTACTTTTTTATATTATATTTTATTTTATTTCAGTGAACATATATTTTAGTCTTAATTATGACAACCCTGGCTCCAGTGGTGCTGAAAACACTGAGACTTTCTCACATTTTATGCTCCATTTCAACTTTCACTGACTTATAATTTGTTACAATGTGTATTAAATGATAAAAACACAAAGTATGAACATTGTGTTTAGTGGTATGAGAGGTTTGGACTGGTCTGTGTCGGTTCTTGTGACGCAGCATCCACGTCATGATGGCTGGATTTGTGAAATGCGCGTCAGATGGAGTTTTATCGCCGCTAAACGTTAGTGTGATTGACAGGACTGGGGAAGCGGAGCAGATGTCGTTAATTAGCGTTTGGACACTGGCTGGATTAAACACGCCAAACACGGATAAATCCTGGTGCTTCAGATGGACACCTCATCACAGCAGTTCATCTGTCATGATCTGAGCACTCTTAAATTAGGATTAGGGGTGTCGCAATATACCGATACTGACGATAATGCTGATATTTAATGTTCTAGGGTTAGTGGATATCCGGGGCTTAGCCCAGAGTCATTAATGTCTGTATCAGAATACACTTCAAATAAAATAGGCTATGTTGAAAAGTTACATTCACTCTTAAAAATAAAGGTTCTAAAAGGGTGTTTTTGCATGGAAGAACCATTTTTGGTTCCAAAAAGAACCTTTCAGTGAACAGCTCCTAAAAGAAGCATTTCTTTTTAAAAATCTAAAGAACCTTTTCTGCATTTAAAAGGTTCCATGGATGTTCACGGTTCTTCATAGAACCATTGATGCCAATAAAGAACCTTTATTTTAAAGAGTGTTGGCTAAGAGGCTTTTTTAAAAAAGAGACAAGTATAATTAATTATAATTTGCAATTACAAATTGCATAAATAATATGAGATTAAATTTTTTAATGTAATATTTAGAACACGGAAATATGAAATTATAGGAAAAATTTATACTTTTAAAAATGAGACTAAAGTTACCAGTAGGTGGCAGTAAGCCACTGTCTCATGAGTCATTTATTCATTCGATTCGTTCAAAACGGCTGATTCTTTCAGGAATGAAGTAAGAAACTGTTTTTATGAATGAGGCTGTGTCAGAAATCGCCCCGTATACCCTTAAATAGGGCATTATTTGAGGGAACAGCCATTTTTAGTGGTGTCCGAAACCATAGTGGACGTTCTCGAGTGCACTCATTCAATCCCACAATGCACTGCAAAAACGAGTGTACAACTGGTGCACGCTCAACGGCTAGAGAATGCCCATAATGCACCGTGAGAGTCACACACCGAATGAATTCCCGCATCTCGCCAGAAGATGGCGCCCGCCAGCAAGCACAAACTATGCAAAAGCGGCATTCCTTCCGGTGCACTCAGTGTCCGAATTCGCTACTCGTTTTCATTCACTCCTTCTAGTGAACTGAATTAGTGACGTAATGTAGGGAATAGTGAATGAGGGTATAGGGGGCGATTTGTCTGTGAATCTCTAAGTCAACACGTTTCAAAAACGCAAATTCATTCAGTAACGAAACACTGCGGTGTGCAGAGATGCACAACATGTTTGGAACCATTTTTTTGTGAAATAGAGCAAAAAGACAACATTTTCTCTATGATTTTAATCACTTAATATTGATTTCTTGTTTATTGAATTGTGTTGCCCTGACACTTAGTAAAGTCTGCCACAGACCATGCTACATGCTAACCAATAATCACTTTAAATGCATTTGTGTGTCCTTGAAAGTCTGCGCATACCATAATTAAAAATCTGTATTTGTTGCTATACAGTAACAATAATCTAATTTTGACAGATGGTGAGATCGGTATTATGCAATTATAGGCTACTGTAATTGACAAATTCCTGAAGCAGCTGCATTTTGCTGTTTACGTGCTGGTTTAATATAAATGAGTTTAATGCGCATGGAAACTCAAATCTTGATGCACACAAGACAAGAGGTAATAAAAACATTATATTAGGGAATAAATTGCAGAAAGAATGCTGTGACTGATGAAACGTGAAGAGAATTAACACATGATTGCAACAATATATGGTTTACCTGTGTTCTTCAAGCCGTCTCAGGGGTTTCCATGAGGATATTGTGTTTTTATAAGGCAACGCTAATTGATATAGCTTTTCAGTGTACAGAATAATATAAAATATATATGATAAGAATCAGCTCACAGAAGGAAGTTATTTCAAACACTTTGACACTGTGCTAAACTAAAAAGCATTATATCTTTTTTAAATTTTCATAATTTCTATAGATATCGCAATGTACCATTATCGTGAATTTTTGTGTCTGATGGGCAGAGCCTCGTCACTGTTTGGTGCGGTTGTCCCGGCAACAGCAGCAATAGTTGGTCTGGTGGTCTGATGTTAGTCTGATGTTGGTCTGATGTTGGTCTGGTGTTGGTCTGATGTTGGTCTGATTTTGGTCTGATATTGGTCTGGTGTTGGTCTGGTGTTGGTCTGATGTTGGTCTGATGTTGGTCTGGTGTTGGTCTAATGTTGGTCTGATGTTGGTCTGATGTTAGTCTGATGTTAGTCTGATGTGTGTGTGTGTGTGTGTGCATGAATGAGATGTGTGTGTCGAGTGAGTGTGTGTGTGTGTGCACAGTGCTCATTATGTCGTCTGCATATATTCATTAATGTGTGTCATTCTCCCGCTGCTGAAGTATCTGCGGATCTGTGCATGTTGCTCTCTTAAAGGGGTCATCGGATGCTACATGCACTTTTACAAGTAGTTTGAACTGAAATGTGTGTTGGCAGTGTGTGTACACAACCACCCTATAATGATAAAAATCCACCCAGTGTTTTTTTTTTTAAATCTCAAATCGAGCCGATCTCAGATGTCTGTGTGACGCCACACATACAGGCCCCTCCCACGATAGTTTGATTGACAGCAGCTTTTCAGCACAGACTGGACTGGTGTCTTACCTTAGCTCCGCCCTGAGTGAGCTGTCACCTCCAGAAGAAGTGAGTGTAAGGATTTTAATGAATCTTTGCAAATCGCCTTTCCTAATAATGTGCTAATTAGCAAGTTTCACGATGAATGCGGCTAAAGTAAACAGTCTCTCTGAGAGCAGCTCGGAAGAGAGGGGCGGAGTCAGCAGAGCTCATTAACATTTAAAGGAAAATGCTACAAAACGGCTTGCTTTGAAAAGAGCTGTTTTTGACAGGGTAAAGACATTTTAACCAAACTATGTAACAGACTTTTCATTAAGACCCTAAAGAATCATATCAACTTGTGGAAAATGGGCATCAGATGACCCCTTTAAAGGATAAGTCCACTCCCAGAATGAAAATTTCCTGATAATTTACTCACCCCCATATCTTTCTTTCTTCAGTCGCAAAGAAATTAAGTTTTTTGAGGAAATCATTGCAGGATTTTTCTCCATATAGTGGACTTCAATGGTGGCCAGCGATTTTCAAGGTCCAAAATGCAGTTTCAAAGAGCTCCACATGATCCCAGCCGAGAAATAAGGGTCTTATAATCATAACAATCGCTCATTTTCTTTAAAAAAATTATATTTATACACTTTTTAACCACAAATGCTTGGCTAGCGTTAGCTCTGTGATGCGCGTCTTTATCAGCTGATGTTGGAAAGGTCACGCGTGATGTAGGCGGAAGCACCGACCCAGTGTTTACAAAGCCAACATGCAAAAAAAGTCATTGCCCTTTACAAAGGTAAAACAATGATGTGGGATGATTGTAAAGTTGGAGGAGAAAATGAGATGGAGTTTTTAACCAAAGTCCACAGATGAAGAACTAACCGCGCGTGACCTTTCCAACAGGATTACATAATGTGTGAAGACATATCGCAGAGCTAGCGCAAGCCCAGCATTTGTGGTTAAAAAATGGATAATTATGATTTTTTTTAAGAAAATGACTGATTGTTTCGCTACATAAGACCCTTATTCCTCGGCTGGGATCGTGTAGAGCTCTTTGAAGCTGCATTTTGGACGTTCAAATCGCTGGCCACCATTGAAGTCCACTATATGGAGAAAAATCCTGCAATGTTTTCCTCAAAAAACGTAATTTCTTTGCGACTGAAGAAAGAAAGATATGAACATCTTGGATGACATGGGGGTGAGTGAATGATCAGGAAATGTTTATTCTGTAAGTGGACTTATCCTTTAATATCTTATGATGATTCAGCGTCATTCTAGCCGTTGAAATGCCTCCACCTCAGCGTCTCACAGTGTGAGTTTCCCCTGTCTGGATAAATTCACCCGCTGTGACTGCATAGATCGGGCTCTGATTGCTCAAACTGGCCGCTCGCTGTGTGTCGATCATAATTTCCTTTGTTAGCGGCTGCTCTCCGGGGATCAGAGGCCTAAATCTGACCAGCGGGGTGTCAGCGCGGCCTTGTTCCCCTCTGGCATTCGTCAGATGACAGCAGCAATTATCAAGCTATTTTCTGTCTTTGCCCCGCAGCTGTGTGTCCAGCCACGGCCTGCATGATCACTGAGGTGAGTTTCTCCAGCGCAGAGTGATCAGAGTGTGTGTGTGTGTGTGTGTGTGTGTCAACATGTGCGTCATACTGCAGAATACTGTATCCCACAATGCACTGCGCTGACCTGACCTCCACTTCCAGTGTGACCACTAAAGGCCAAAGGCCCACTTTTACTGATTACTATGGCGATAACTGTAACGTTAACTATAATGTTAATGATAACTATAACAATATCTATAATGATAACTATAATTATAACATAATTATAAAGGTAACTAAGATAACGGTAACTATAATAACATTAACTATGATCACAATAACCATAATGAAAACTATAATAACTATAACAATAATGTTAACATAACTAATAAAAACTATAACAATAACTATGATGAGAACAATAACCATAACATTAAAGATAACTAGACCATTAATGATAACCATAATGTTAACAATAACTATAATGATAACTATAACAATATCTATGTTGATAATGATAACTATAATAACTATACCAATAACGAAAACTATAACATTGAACTATAATGGTGATAAGTATGACGATAACAATAGCTACAGTATATAATAACTTAAATGATAACGATGACTATAATGTTAATGATAATAATAACTAGTATAAATAGTGAACGCTTTAATGATGACTATAACGATAATGCTAACGATAATGAAAACTCTGATAACTATAACAATCATTTTAACGATAATTATAACTTTGACAAAGATAATGTTAAAAATTATGATACCTATAACGATAACGTTAACTATAATGTTAACAATAACAATAGTGATAGCTATAACAATATGTAACTACTGTATAATGCTGACTATATCAATAACTGTAACGATAACTATCATGCTGTCTGTCACTTTAAATGCTCGAGCTCTGTAAAGTCGGAGGATTCTGATTGGCTGTCAGTGTTTTTATCATTCATCAGCTGGAAAACTTAATTCTGAAACTGATTCCAATGATACTTTCCCTTTTGTTTTGATCATTATTTAACTTAAGAACTAATTGTCTCAGTGTGAACGGGCCTTAAAACAGAAATCATATCAGCCAGGATTTTTACAGTTACATAACACTGACTTAACAATGCAGTGTTTTTATGAGATGATCATATGATATGATACTACTCTTTAAATAGTTTGATTACGTGCTGCATACTGTTGCAGATGTAGTACACGGTATGCAGTGCGCTGGTGTCTCGTGTCGTTGTGTACAGTCCTCATTGTTCCAGCACTTTCTGAATTAAATGCTAAACGCTTGAGATTGATTTCCGTCTGGATCAATACACAGCAGACTTGTGAAGAGCAGGCAGATGTTCCTGCAGACGGAGCTGATCAATGACCTATTGATCAGACGCAGACCGAGTTACACATGAACTAGTCGAAGGCTAAATCAGACATCTGCATCTGTTCTACAGGAATATACTGTATGTGTGATTGTACAAGTAAAGCAAATCCACTCCAGCAGATCATTTGTAGCAGTGACAGTGTAAAACAGCCAATAAGATTCTTTCCAAATAAGCCATATTCAATAGGGTTTTTGGTCATGTTGCCCAACCGTAAGCAGAAGTTAATGGAAAGTGTAGGCGTAACACTTGATAGCTTCAGTGGTGTAGGTGTTCAGACAGATGATGGGGTTTGCTAAAGTTAGTGCTGTGAAAGACACAATCAATCAGGATGCTGCTGCTGTGTTGAACAGCCTAAAATCCTCCAGCATATGGATGTCATGTTTGTGCACGCTCCATATGTCCGGTTTGCCGTGTAGCCGGTATTTTGTGCGTCTCACACCCTTTGCTCGGTGTCGGGGTATCGGGTGACCCTAATTTTAGCCGCAAGGCTGCAGGCCGATCATACGCACTGAAGACAGACTCAGAGCGTCACAAATAAGAGCAGATTCACATGCATGGGTTTATTCTGTCTGAAACTGAAAGATTGCTGTAGGGTTTTTTGTTGTTGTAATGTTAGCTCCACTCTCGTTGCACCTGCTCATTCAGACATGCATTAATTAATAAAGCTCTTGCTTTAATTACTGGCATTAATTAGTGAACCTCAGACTGTAATTAATCACAGACAGAAGCTCATGTCAGACTCATTCAGAGCTCCAGAAACATGTTGAAGCTGTTTATGATCTGATGAAGCACAATGAGAAGAACACAGATGTGAAAGATGATCCAGAGAGATGATATTCTCATTGTTTACAGATTAATGTAAACACACACACTCACTCACACACACTCTCACACACACTCTCTCTCTCACACACACACAC
>NW_015507330.1:124254-124921 GCF_001515645.1 Sinocyclocheilus grahami | reverse complement strand
GCGGCTCCAAACATGGTAAAGTCCTGATGTTTTTAGGTGCCACCTACAGTAAGTATAGTTCGCATTTCAGCTTTGAGACGTTTCTTCATTTTTTATCTTAAATGGTTTAAAATTCCCCTCATTTGGGGTTGATTATCTCTGATGTGGGAGCAGATAGGAGCCTGAAATGATCACAGATATACAGCTGACTTTATTCATGCGCTGTGAGAAATGCACAGATGTAATAAAAGCATAAGAAATACTAAAAATGAACAGTAATTTACATTAATTATGTTTATGAATGACATACATCAGCTTATAGGTGACCACTAGGGGGCCTCATCAAACTTCCACGCTGGACTTCTTATTCTAATCTTATTGTTTGTATAATTCTTAAAATGACTTAAATGACTCCTTTCTTTTTTATTTTAGAATTTTAATTAAGATTATATCTTTATATATTAAATAGAGTAAAATAAAAATAAAGCACTGGTGGTTTTGCAATGCAAATACATAGACGTAACGACTCACAAAATGAGGAAAATTAAACCTGCTCAAGCAGCCTGCATTAAGATGGACTGACGCTGTGTGATTGTTTGTTTGGTGTAAATGTGTGTGTTTTGTGTGTATATTTGTTTAGAGTGAGGCCACAAGTGTGTGTTGTTGATCTGATGTACATTTAGAAAGA
>NW_015507330.1:122293-123132 GCF_001515645.1 Sinocyclocheilus grahami | reverse complement strand
GTTCTCACCTTCTGACGTGTGTGTGTGAGTGTGTGTGTGAGTGTGCTGCAGCGATGATGTCATCTGATCTGAGATCAGCTCGTGTTTGACCTCTGACCCACAGTCCAGTTCCTCCGCCTGAATGACAGAGATCCTAAAAAGAGAACATAAACCGGCTTGTGTAATAGTACCATCCCGAATAACTGATGTTTCATGGGAAGATACAGGGAAAATTAGAATTTTGCTGGAAACTTACATTTATTTGCATTTACATTTAGTCATTTAAAGCAACTTACAAATGAGGGCAACAGAAGCAATCATAGATAGAAACAGATAGAAATAGAATAGAGAGTGCAAGTGTTAGAGGGTGAAGTGTGTATTTTTAATAAATAATAAATCAATAATTAGTCAATAAAAAAGAACACAAATGGATCAAACAGATTTATTTGACACATTAAAAGTGTCTGCTAAAGGAATGTATGTGAAATGTAAAATTGAAACAGAAGTAGCATCAGATGTTTTCTTCTGTATTGCGACACACATCAGAGTGTAACAGATTATCATTAAAGAATATCTGTAGGGCGGGGCTTGGTTCTGTGCATCATTGTTGATTGGATGCTGAGATGTGGGCGTGGCATATGCAGATGAATGCGCGTGAGAGGCGGTGCTTAAGAGACTAAATGATTTGGGAAATCCTGCATATGTCATCAGAGAGAAGATGCAGTTATGACATTCTGATCAAACATTACCAGATCAAATTTTAGAAAATATATTGGGGTGTTTTCTTTTCATACTGACTTTTACTATAAGAATTAATACAATTATTTTTAACAGTCATATACTCAAACAAAGAAAATAAA
>NW_015507330.1:119956-121037 GCF_001515645.1 Sinocyclocheilus grahami | reverse complement strand
CCAAACCTACAAAACCAGACACTGATTCTGTCTTTGACTCAGTTTCCAATTTAATAAAACACTTTTTGCAAAACACAACACACAGTTCTCTATGTACCACACACAAATCTAACAGGAATTAATATTATGGCAAAGCTGTTTGCAAATGTTTGCTTTTGAGATGTGTTTGTGATATTTTGAATGCAGCGCTTCATTTTGCAAGAGATGAGAGGCTTTTTGCATTTTGTGTGCAATTCTTGGATTTGTGTGTGAAGTTATGAAAAAAAGAGGCAAAGTTTTGAAAAATTTGTAAGCAATTGAAAAAAACTGTAAGTGCTGTTTCCCACAATCCTCTCTGTTTCCCGCTCAGGTGCTCGATCATGCTGGAAGACGCGGTGAAGGCGAAGCTGTCTCCGGCCAGAGGACGAGCGCGGTGGCAGACGTCTGAGCACGAGGAGAGTCGCGGGATGAACACGATGGACAGCAGACGGCGAGCGCAGAGAGAGCGATCCGCAGCCAAGAGCCGAGACCTCTCACGAGACGACCTGCTCTTCCTCCTCAGCATGCTGGAAGGAGAAGTGCAGGTCGGGTCTAAATCAAAATCACACATCTATTTTCTAAATGCATGTTTTAGATTAATCTGTGCATGTGTTATTTTGCACTTGCACATTTTGATCTGGTAATGTGTGATCAGAATGTCATCATAATGGGATCTTCTGTCTGGGGACGGATGCAGGCTTTCTCCAATCATTTAGTCTCTTAAGCTCCGCCTCTCAAGCGCACACTCATCTGCATATACCACACCGACATCTCAACAGCCAATCAACAACTGATGCACAGAACCAAGTCTCGCCCTACATTTATTCTTTTTCAGTAATCCATTAGACTGTGATGTACATCACGGTACAGAAGAAAAGATCTGACATTACTTACATTTTCATCACATTCACACCAAGAATGAAAACTATTTCAGTAAAATTATAGTAATTGCTATAACTGTGAAAATAGCGCAGTCTGTGCCAAAATGATAAAGATAACGACTCAGATGAACAATTACGTTGGAATCACTTTCAAAGTGACCTTTTCAAGCTGATAAATAATA
>NW_015507330.1:116682-117266 GCF_001515645.1 Sinocyclocheilus grahami | reverse complement strand
GTTTTAGTGCTCTGAACAATATAATACATGTACATCTGTGAGTCTTTCTGAGTAAAAGTTTATTCATGGGCTTGACTAAGCTTTTAAGTTAAGACACTACAGGCCAAAATATAGTTTTTTTTAATGCATTGGTCAATTTTGAGATTTTGGTCTGTTTACTTTTATGTAAGTTATTTTCAAGTGTTATTTCAGACTAGTGGAAAGAAAACATTTGTGTTTATTTTTTGCACTTTATGTATTTGCGCCTATAGATTTAAATTCCAATCCATATCTTTAAAAGTTTTCTCCTCCACTTCAGCAGCACTTACATACACCAAAACTTAGCATTTTTATTCCAATCTATATTCTGAAGGTTTTTACTGAGGGGTTTGTGAATATATCATGCACACTGATTTATAAAACATTTTAGTTCTGAAACATGTTGATTTTTTTTTCTGTCTGTTGAGAGTATTTTCTGATTTATGGAGTGATGAAAAGAGAAATCAAAAATCCCCTCAGTAAAAACATTCAGAATATAGAGAGGAATAAAACTGTAAAGTTTGGTGTATGTGAGTGCTGCAGAAGTGGAGGAAAAACTCTTTAAA
>NW_015507330.1:115289-115629 GCF_001515645.1 Sinocyclocheilus grahami | reverse complement strand
CATGGTGAAAATGTGTTTGTTTTCTGTCTGTTGACAGTATTTTCTAATTTATGGAGTGATAAAAAGAGAAATCTAAAATCCCCACAGTAAAATCCTTTAACTCTAATGTATCAATAAAATCAAACCACAATTCTGAATCTGGCTTCATCCAATGTTCAGATTTATGTTCTGAAAATGAATCCAAATGATGGCATATTATTGCATATATAAACATAACATTTCAGAAAGCTTGTAATACAAAAAAATGTGCGCAATTCTTAATGTAATCAATCAAGTGTGGAAGTATGGTGATGTTCATTAGTTAAATTTCACCTGTTCACCTGGAGTCTCTCCTTAATAT
>NW_015507330.1:112182-114304 GCF_001515645.1 Sinocyclocheilus grahami | reverse complement strand
CTTCTTATTATTGAATTGTTGTAAATAAAGATCACATTTGCAACTGGTCAGTGTTCAATAAATGCTGGGAAATCACTTCACGTAACCCTACAAGAGTGATTGCTGATAGACTGTCTGAAAAAAAAGTCACGTTTTAGAGATGAAAAAAAATACCCACTGACTTTCAAAGCTGCTACATAGTAACGCCTTCTACTTCGAGGACCTTGATAGAAATCTAGTGGAGTGAAAAGTGAAAAATATGATATTTGTGTCCCTGCAGCACAAAAGCAGTGTTAAGTCGCTGGGGGATATTTGTAGCAATAGCTAACAATACATTGTATGGGTCACAATTATACATTTCTCTTTTATGCCAAAAATCATTAGGATATTAAGTAAAGATCATGTTCCATGAAGATATTTTGTAAATCTCCTACCGTAAATATATCAAAACTTAATGTTTGATTAGTAATATGCATTGCTAAGAACTTCATTTGAACAACTTTAAAGATGATTTTCTCAATATTTAAATTTTTTTGCACCCTCAGATTCCAGATTTTCAAATATTGTCCGATCCTAACAAACCATACATCAATGGAAAGATTATTTATTCAAATAATTTAGCCTTATGACTGGTTTTGTGATCCAGGGTCACATTTGTCTTTCAAATGTAGTGAAGTTAAAGTCATAAGTTTCCAGAAAAAATTATACTCAAGTAAAGTACAGATATTTAAAAAGTGTGCTTAAGTACAGTACTCGAGTAACTGTACTTCAGTACAGTGCGGCTCTGCGAGCGTGTTCTGAGTGTGTTTGTGTGTGTCAGCTGGACAGGCTGGTGGAGAAGCAGCGGGAGACCTACAGACGGATGCTGGAGCAGCTGCTGCTGGTGGAGCGAGCTCACAGACAGACGCTCCACCGCCTCGAGGACGAGAAGAGCAACCACAGCGACTTCATGAGGAAGAGCGACGAGTTCACCGGCCTGCTGGAGCAGGAGAGAGAGAGGTCAGAGCTCCGCTTTCTCTGTCATGTAGACCAAAGTATATCCTTCGGTTTAGACACAAACGGTTAGTGTATTCATAGAGTCAAAGACATTAGCATGTGTGAACACATGAAGCATGCGCACTAGAGACTGAACCACTGTCATCATAGTCAAACAGACAAACAAGGGATTGTGGGTTGAAGGATACTTGCATAAAATAATATGAAAAATGTATATGACATTTTTATTTTTTGTAACAGTGTTTTGAATTGATCTCACTAGTGTTCTCTAGTCAGTGTATTTGACAGGTTTGTGTGCCATCCGAGGCCAAAGTTTGAGTCTGACAAAAGAGAACATGCTTTTGACTAAAATGTTTGACTTTGAGCTGGAAGTTTGAAGTTTGCACGAGTTGGTTTTGAGAGTGTGTTTATAGTTGTGAGCAAATGGTGAATTGTTTCATGAATTGTGTGTCAGCTGTAATTAATTTTTTGAACTGTAATGAATTTTAATTTGTTTTAAATGCTTTTATTTTAACATTATTTCAATTTAGCATTTTTAGCATTTAGCAAGTGTTTTAACTTGTTTTAATTTTAAACTAGGCTATTTTATTTAAATGTGTTTAAATGTGCTATTTTTATGATTTCATACATTTCAGTTGATTTTAATAATGTTTTTATTTTAACATTATTTTAATTTCACATTGTTATCATTTATTTAATTTTTAGTAAGTTTTCATTTGATTTTAGAATTATTTATAAAAAATTTGAATTGGCATTTTTCAGATTTAATGAATATTGCTGTGTGGATGTGGTGTGTAATTCACCACGACTCTGGCTGAAGTGATCGTGTTATCTGCATTTGGATGTTTGGTTTGGTGTGAATGAGTGATGCAGCCGCTGGATTAATGTGTGTGTGTGTGTGTGTGTGTAAGTGTGCGTGTGTGTGTGAGGGTGTGTGTGTGTGTGTGTCTCTCTCTGTGTGTGTGTGTGTGTAAGTGTGCGTGTGTGTGTGTGTGTGTGTGTCTCTCTCTGTGTGTGAGAGTGCGTGTGTAAGTGTGCGTGTGTGAGAGTGCGTGTGTAAGTGTGCGTGTGTGTGAGAGTGCGTGTGTAAGTGTGTGTGTGTGTGAGAGAGCGTGTGTAAGTGTGTGGGTGTGAGAGAGTGCGTGTG
>NW_015507330.1:107229-111430 GCF_001515645.1 Sinocyclocheilus grahami | reverse complement strand
GTGTGTGTGTGTCTCTGTGTGTGTGTGTGTGTGTGTTTAACTGTGGCACTGATCTCTGACAGTGTTTCCTGTGGCTCTGTGCCGTTTGCAGTGGTTTATTCAGATAATCACGACTCATTAAACAGTGACTCGTTGTTTAAACGGATCACGATACAGTTTCTGTTTGTCAGTCAGGAAAGGAAGGTTTTTCTCCACACGTCTCTAGAAAGCGTACGAGATGCATGAGTGTTTTAATTGTTTGTTTATGTTTTCAGATCTCTGCGTGTTGATCTATTGTTGCAGGATTCATCATAGCAGCATGACATCATTTCCTCTCTGGCGTGTGCACACATTACATACACACGCGAGTATGTGCAGCAGAACACGTCTGTGTCTGTGTCTCATCATGTTCGATCGGGACGTTCCAGTCTCAGCCCAGATTGTGAATGAAGAACTGAACTGATCCGTCCAGATTGGACCGAGATCTGAGTCCAAACACTCACTTTATATCCTGCCAGAGACATATTTAGCTAATGATGTTTCCATTTTCATTGCCTTACAAGGCTCTTAAAAATAAGTCTGAGTAGATGAAAATAAGCCGCTCTGATAATATATCCAGCAGCAGAAATAGAGCGGCCCGGTGCTTTTTTAAAGAAGGAATCGAATGCTGGCGTGAGTAAAAATATCCTGCGGGATTCAGACGGATTCACACTCGCTGGTCTTTCCAAAGCCAGTTAAATAAAGCAGGACGAGGCTCTCATTCTGACTGGACTTATGAATATGCGTTTCACAAAATGCATTATTTCAAAGCAGCTTTACAGAAAATCCTGATGTTAATGTTTATAATACCTTATTATCTTCATGTTTTGCAGTTTGTTTCAACAGCTTACATACATTTTCTAAACGTTGCCTCTTTTTTCATAACTTCACACACAAATCCAAGAATTGCACACAAAATGCAAAAAGCCTCTCATCTCTTGCAAAATGAAGCGCTGCATTCAAAATATCACAAACACATCTCAAAAGCAAACATTTGCAAACAGCTTTGCCATAATATTAGTTCCTGTTAGATTTGTGTGGTACATAGAGAACTGTGTTGTGTTTTGCAAAAAGTGTTTTCTGAAATTGAAAACTGAGTCAAAGACAGAATTAATGTCTGGTTTTGTAGGTTTGGTGTGTGCTTCTGCTGTTTGAGTGTCAGCTTTCAGAAACTGTGGGACAAGTGAAGATGCTGTGTGTAAGCAGCTGAAAAAAACTGTATTGTCACATTTATCCAACGAGAGCTGGAGGATAATAGTTACATTTGAATTAAATAAAATATAGAGTAATTGAGATTTGCTGTATAGTATATTTCAGTTTATATGAGAGTGTATGCGGGATATAGTTAGACACATATGGTAGTTGTGTAATGTTTTAATCATTATTCATTAATTAATTAGAATGTGTTATTTGGTGATGTGCATAACAATGACAAAAAATTACAAAAGCTACATGTAACTAAAGCTAAGATTAAAATGGAAATAGAAAATATAATAAAATCTACTTGAAAATATAAAAAAACGAACTTGCTAACTAACTTAAAACTAATTTAAAACCTTACATTTTTAAGTCTAATCAACTTAAATTACATTAAACCAACTTAAAAAAAAAAAAGAAAAATCAAGTTGAATTTCATATAACTTATAAAAAAGTTGAAGTTGCACTTATTGTGATGTGTTAAAGTGATGTAAAAACATCAGTTGTGCTGACCGTTACAGTGAGGTTTGCTGCGGGCAGAGAGCAGAAGATCTGGGGTTTTGTGTTCATTGATCTTCTTCTGTGAGTGAACGAACATTAATGCCAAATCAAACACTGCAGACGTGTTTACAGATGTGTGTCAGTGAATGTGAGCTCATTCGGCCCCGGGCCCTTCAGCGCATGATGTAATGTGATTACATAGTTACAGCCGTGCTTCTGTCCAAAATCACTTACTTGCGTTTGATCGGCTCATGCATTCGCTGGGAATCAAACCCATGAGTACTGCTGCAGCGACAGCAGTGTGTTCAGCTGAAAAAAATAAAACCGCACTGAAGAATTTACAGCTTTTTTTCAACTGCTTACACACATTTTCAAAACTTTGCCTCTTTTTTTCATAACTTTACACACAAATCCAAGAATTGCACGCACAACTCTAATAATAACAATTTAGTTTTGTTTACAATTTAGTATTTTTTAGTGTACATATATTTTTTTAATGAATATTTGTTTGTTTTAACAGTAAATAACATATAAAACAACAAATAAAATAAAATTGAAAAATCTGAAAAAAGCACATACATAACATTTTTAAAACTACATATAAAAGTAATAAAAGTATAATTGAAAAATAAACAGATTTCACAGTCCAAACCTGAAGGTCCATGTCATTCCAGTTTATCGGATTATTTGCTTTTTTGATTACTAACGCAAAATATTAGATATTTTTTAAACATTGTTTTCATAAAATGTGACAAAAAACTTCCTAAAAGTTTTCAGGGTTAATATGTGTCCCTGCAGCACAGAAGCAGTGTTGAGTCGCTGGGGGATATTTGTAGCAATAGCCAACAATACATTGTATGGGTCAAAATTATACATTTCTCTTTTATGCCAAAAATCATTAGGATATTAAGTAAAGATCATGTTCCATGAAGATATTTAGTAAATGTCCTACCGTAAATATATCTAAACTTAATGTTTGATTAGTAATATGCATTGCTAAGAACTTCATTTGAACAACTTTAAAGATGATTTTCTCAATATTTAGATTTTTTTGCACCCTCAGATTCCAGATTTTCAAATATTGTCCGATCCTAACAAACCATACATCAATGGAAAGCTTATTTATTCAGCAGATTTATAATTTGATCCCACTGTATGTGTGTTTAATAATGTTTAGTTTAATAATGATTTAGTGCTGGTCAAGAGCACGACTGTAGTGAACATCTGCTCGATCTGTACAGTGTTCTGAGCTTTACTGTATGACAGAGAACTCTAAATCACGCTCTGACCTCAGATTCACATCATTCCTGCGCTCTCATGTGCTTGATAGAAAAATTGTTGCATGTCATTTATGAAGGGTATATTGTTATTAAGATTATGTTAACTTCTGCAACACCAGTAATGTAGCCTTTGCTGCTGATATGGCACAAACAATCAATAATCAATGATGGGGTGAGTCTCCAGCAGTCGAATTCTGGTGAAAGGCTTTAGTTTGTGAGTTTATCTTTCCATGTGATTGCTGGTTTTTCTGGCGCCGTTTCACAGACCGACAGACAACGTGCAACATCGAACCGTCGCAGAGTTTTCGAGATCACGACGTTTCTTGGAAGCTCCTGTAGAAATGTAATTAGAATCATCTGAAGGAGCTCTTCTCGCTGTTGAGCAGACGCGAGTTTCACTAGTTTCACTAGTTCAGCTCAAAAACCCAAAACCCAAAGCACTGACACACAGGTTCTTCTGCCTCACACCAGCGTCTCCGAGTATCAAAACCCTCTCAGGACTGCAGACCTGATGTATATGACCAAGAAAGACAAGAAAAAGAGCATGAGAGTGTCATGGCCTGTTGTGTTTGACAACAGCTAACATATAGAATAGTATAGAATGCAAAAAAAACCATCTATAACCTAACCTTGATTTTAGAAAATTTAGCTGTTTTTGTGTTTGAAGGAATTGTTTACACAAAAATGAAGATTAGCTCTAAATGTGCTCATCCTCAGGTTATCTGAGATTAGGATGAGTTTGTTTCTTCATCAGATTCTGAGAAATGTAGCACTGCAACAGTGTCTCAGCAATGGATGCTCTGCAGTGAATGGGTGCCGTCAGAACGAGAGCTGATAAAAACATCACAGTAATCCACAGCACTCCAGTCCATCAGTTAACATCTGGAGAAGACAAAAGCTGAAACTAATCCAACATTAAGACGCTTTTAACTAAAATAGTCCATACAGTCCATAATCCATAATAACTCTTTCTCCCGTGAAAAAGGGCATCAGCTGTTGTCTCTCACATCACAATCCAGTCACATATGTGTTTAGAGCTGTTTAAACGCTGCTTGATCTGTGCAGATTTCTCTCCTGATTCACACCAGAACACTCTTTCACTGGAGGAAGAGTTATTATGGATTATGAACCCTATGTATTTGAGTTACAAACATCTTAATGCTGGATGTGTTTCAGCTTTTGTCTTCTCCAGATGTTCACTGATG
>NW_015507330.1:86827-106954 GCF_001515645.1 Sinocyclocheilus grahami | reverse complement strand
CACTTTTTCACTGGAGGAAGAGTTATTATGGATTATAGACTCTATGTATTTTAGTTACAAACATCTTAATGCTGGATGTGTTTCAGCTTTTGTCTTCTCCAGATGTTAACTGATGGACTGGAGTGCTGTGGATTACTGTGATGTTTTTATCAGCTCTCGTTCTGACGGCACCCATTCACTGCAGAGCATCCATTGCTGAGACACTGATGCAGTGCTACATTTCTCCAAACCTGATGAAGAAACAAACTCATCCTGATCTCGGATGACCTGAGGGTGAGCACATTTAGAGCTAATGTTTGTTTTTGTGTGAACTCTTCCTAGGCGGAGGTGTTTAGGAGTCTTTACAACAGGGTTTGATGTGCTCTGTGTTTCATGGGTTTACTCCACACACGTTCCTCGTTTTGGTGCAGTGCAGGCCTGATGCGAGTCAAACACGCGCTCAGAGATGAAAGCATCATAAACACACTCCAGTCTGTGGATTATAAGGCGTTTCAGACAGCAGACGAGTTCACTGATGTTT
The DNA here is from genome assembly GCF_001515645.1 of Sinocyclocheilus grahami. Classification (NCBI taxonomy): domain Eukaryota; kingdom Metazoa; phylum Chordata; class Actinopteri; order Cypriniformes; family Cyprinidae; genus Sinocyclocheilus; species Sinocyclocheilus grahami. Next base: position 106,434 of record NW_015507330.1, on the reverse strand, counting down.
AGAGGATCTGTGGAAGCTCTGTGAAGGATGAAAGACTCCATTCTTATCTCAACCCAATCTCAGAAACAGCTCAGAACAGAAAAGCCTCTTGTTCTTCTGCGCTCGGGTCAAAAACCGGCCGGCGGTGAGGGATTTAAACAAACGACTCGTGTCTCATCCAGATTTGTCCCGTTGTGATCAATGAAGCTTCTGTTCTTCACGTGTCAGACGGAGCAGACATGATGTCACTGGTTTGTTGGTATAATTATCATGAAACTGTCTGCTGGATTTGAGCTGAAGAGCATTAAGCAGAAGAGTTGCATTTATCAGATTAGAGCTGGATGGTGACATAAGTTATATTTTGTGACTATAGAAATAATCAAGCAGTTGAGATTTACTATGCAGTGTGCAACCCCAATTCCAGAGGAGTTGGGACGTTTTGGAAAATGCAATAAAATCAAGAGAATGTTCAATAGGAGACAGATCTGGACTGATCTAACACATTCACTCTGAGTCTATGAAACCACGCTGTTGTAGCACAAGCAGAATGAGCTGGCGTTGTCTTGATCTAATAGCCATGGACTTCCCATGAAAGACATCATCTTGATGGCATCTCTGTACAATCCCAGTATATACCTCCATGTCAATGCTACCTTCACACATATCCCAGTCACTCCTGCTGTTTGCTCTGATGCACTCATATACCATGACAGATGTTTGCGTTTGCTTCTGTCGCTGATGAAAGTCTGGATGCTCCCTTTGGGACTGAGAACTCGAAATCCATTTTTCCCGGAAACAAGTTGAAATGTGGACTCATCTGAGTACAGTGTTTTTGACGATCTGAGATGATCTCTGGCCCAGAACCCGGCGGCATCGCTGCATAGAACTGATGCATAGCTTTCTCCTCGAGTAACAGAGACTTGAGTTGCATTTCTTGATGCAGTAGCAGACTGTGGTTTTCTGAAGTACTCCTGAGCCCATGCGGCTATATTTAACACATGACGCTTTCTCATGCAGTGCCATCTGAGGGGTCAAAGGTCAAGCACATTCAGCTGAGCTTGCCTGCTTTGCTCTACATGTTCTGTGATTTCTCTGGATTCCCTGAGTCTTTTCACAGTATTATGTGTGGTACTTGCTGAAAGACCTACATTTCAGTTTGGTATTGCGAAATGTGATTTTTGATTTGTTTGACACTTCTCTCGTTTTGAGCTGTCTCAAAACTGTTTAACGTGGATATTATTCTATAAACTTTTCACTTTTATTTTGCATCTGTCTCAACTTTTTTGGAGTGTGTCTCAGCCATCAAATCAAAATTTGCTCATATTAACAAAATACACTTAAGTTGGTCAGTGAAAACTTTGGAAATATTCTCTTTGTTCTTTTGGCAATTAAATAAAAGTTAAAGAGAATTAACAAATCACAGATTCTTGATTTTATTGCATTTTACAAAACATCCCAACTTCTCTGTAATTGGGGTTGTATATCGCTTTATGTGAGTAAACTGTATATATGCAGATAAAGTTATATATATATTGTTTGGTTGCACATAACTGTAGCTACTGAGAGATTCAAACTTTATTTGCATTTGCAGGATCAGATAAGAGTGTTTGAGGATCAAATACGTAATATAAAGAGTTTAACAGTTAGTAAGTTACCATGTTAACTCATAAAACCTGTCACAGTGTTTGTTGTGGTGACCTGGACTGGTCACTTGAGGGCACTCTTCTGTTTTATGTTGTTTGTGTTAAACTCCATTTCCCATAGTCCCCTGCTCACTAATCCTGGTCTGATCGGTAACACCTGTTCATCATTTACTCATTATCCCAGCTATATATATCATGCCTTCTCTGTCTGTCATTTGCGTCTTGATTGTATTGTCTTCTCAGTTTGTGTTTTCTGTGGTCAGGTTTTGGATTACCTTTTGCAACGTTTTTGTTCTGTTTTGTTCTGTTGTTATTTTCAAATAAACTGCACTTGGAACTTACCTTGTTTTCTCCTGGCATTCCATGACAAAACCAATTATATAGATTTATATAAAGAGATTTACATACATTTGAAAAGTGAAATGTTTTAGTTTTAACAAGTTTATGATTGACTTCAGTTTGAAGGATTTCTGTGTTTTCAGACTGAAGATGAGAGACTAGTTATTAACAAATGAACAATTACGGCTTACTCTGTGTGTGTGTGTGTGTGTGTGTACGCGTTTTTGTGACAAATGAGGACATAAATGTGTATAATGACAAAGGTATGACAGGTATTACAAGGAGAAGGTGACTTTTCAGGACATTACCCCATGTCCCCACTTTTCAAAACGCTTATAAATCACACAGAATGGAGTGTATTGAAAATCTGAAATAGCAGAAAGTCTCCTGTGAGGGGTAGGTTTAGGGGTAGGGTTGGTGTAGGGCAATAGAATATACGGCCTGTACAGTATAAAAACCATTACGCCTATGAAGAGAACCCACTTTTCACAAAAACAAACCTGAGTGAGTGTGTGTGTGTGTGTGTGTGTGTGTGTGTGTGTGTGTGTGTGAGAGAGTGTGTGTGTGTGTTTGTGTGTGTCTGTCTGTCTCTCCTCAGTCACTTTGAAATCACATTCCTCAGTAAAACATCATGACATATTCATGAAGGAACTCACACTAGCCTCTGCTGAGAGATAATTGTTTTCAGATGCTCACACACACACACACACATCATCAGAATGTCTGAATGTTACAGGAGACCCGCATCTTCAGCAAACAAAAGACAAACAGATGAATTTACATCCATTATTCATTATAACACAGAGTGAGACGGTTTGGGTTTTTCTGCTTGTCATTCGTCTGCAAGGAAACTCATGTTCTGCTCATCAGCTGAAGGTCAGAGGAGATGATGTCATGTGTTCATTACCCATGAGTCCTGCAGAGCTGAACCTGAGAGCCAATCAGAACCAGGCAGCCTGAGGTCAAAGGTCACGTGTTTATTTATCTGGGAATGTCCAGTGTAAGTTTGATATTAGTGGAGTTTGTGTTTGTGGTTATAATGAACTCTAATCTATTTTAAAAATGATAGCATCTTTGACCAGATCCGATCAGACGTATGCGTTCACTGGGGATTCAGTTCCTCCATTCCTGCTGTGAACAAACATTTGTGTTTCAAATTAGAAACTGAACAACTCTGTACTGGAACGACAGTCAAAACAGCCAGCGGTGATTTCACACACACGCACACACACACACACTCACACACACACACACACACACTCCTGCGCAGTGAGATCATCAGCTCATATGGGTTCAGTTATGATGTCATTCTTCTCAGGTAATCAGCTGCAGGCCACGAGATCCATAACACACACACACACACACACACATGCACGCACACACACACACACACACTCTCACACACACACACACACACACACACACACACACTCATAATCAATCGCAGACACACAGTCAGATTTTACAATCAGAGGCTCAAGCCATCTCATGTGCTCCAGAAATGATAAACTTGGTTGCTTGAGCATGTTTGATTTTACTCACGTTTTGATTGATTATGTCTCTGTATTGGTATTACAAAACCACCAGTGTTTATGTGTATTTTACTTTTTTAACTGCAGCCGTGTCTTTTTTTTATGGTGAACAGCACATGTTGGTTGTACAGATGTTTAGAGAAACCTCAATATCTCATTCTCATCTCTTTGGAGTGATTTGTTTGTCAGGTCAAGCCAAATGTATTTGTAATGCAGTTCATATGCTTTTCAAAGTCATGCTGTTACGTCTGTAAGCGCTTTATCATAGCGCCGTTATATATGATAAAATATAAGAGTGGTATAAATGATCTCATGATTTTATAACTAGCTATTTTGTATTTATTTTGTGTAGCAGATATATCAGTGCACACATCTGAGCGTTCAGTGTAAGTAAACGGAAATAGCGTCTGTTGTTAAATTGAAGCAACCATGAATGAATTATTCATAATAAGCTCTATAACATGTATTTACAAAACAGATGGTGAATTTACATTTCATGCTGATATAATATGAATATTAGTCGGTTGTGTTCTAAGCAAGAGTAAGCAATTCTGAAAAAGTATTAATGAAAAAACAATCAGTTGATTTTAATGAATGTACTGTAACTAGATGTTAAGTTGAGTTTAAAGGTTGTGAGTTTAACATTTTTCACATTTAATCAGCAGTCATTTGAGTGACAGTGTTGGAAAACATAGGAGATGGTTTGTGATTAGTAAACGTATCAGTATAGAGACTGGACAAATTTCAGAAAGCATTACTATGTGGTGACGTCTGTTCTTACTGTGGTTGTAAGTTACTCATTTGTTGGTAAAGAGTTTAAACAGGAAGCTGCTAGAAAGTCACTTGATAATGTTTCATGTTTGTGAGATGAAAGTGTTGTGATTGGTTTGTTTCACTGAAGCTTCATCTGGAGATGTTGAATAATCCAGCTCTCCTGACAGCAGATGTGAGCGTTGCGTCATCGTTCGCTGAGCTTACACACATGTGGCTCACACACGCTCTCTCAGACACACTGATTGGGATTCTAAATTAAGGAATCTGTGTTGTTTGTGTGGAGGAACGAGGATGTTGCACAAGCAGTGGACAATGTGTTTGTGTTGCCCTGAAACTTCTGCAATCAGAGCTGAGGCCATCAGATGACTTCCAGATGATAGTGTGTGTGTGTGTGTGTGTGTGTGTGTGTGTGTGCGAGAGAGTGTGGGAAAGAGTGTGCGTGAGAGAGTGTGAGTGCATAAGTGTGTGACAGAATCCGAGTATGTGAGTGAGTGTGCGAGTGTGTAATTGTGCGAGAGAGTGAATGTGTAAAAGAGTGCGAGTGCTTAAGTGTGTGAGAGTGTGTGTGTGTGAGAGAGTCCGAGTGTGTGAGTGTGTAAGTGTGTGTGAGAGAGTGAGTGCGTAAAAGAGTGAGTGCTTAAGTGTGCGAGAGAGTCTGTGTGTGTGAGTGTGTAAGTGTGCGCGAGAGTCCGAGTTTTTGAGTGTGCGAGAGAGTCCGAGTGTGTGAGTGTGTAAATGTGTGAGAGAATCCAAGTGTGGTAATGTGCGCGAGAGTGAGTGCGTATAAGAGTGTGAGTGCTTAAGTGTGTGAGAGAGTGTATAAGAGAGTGTGCATGCATAAATGTGCGAGCGAGTCTAAGTGTGTGAGAGAGTGAGTGTGTAAGAGAGTCCAAGTGTGTAAGAGAGTGTGTGTGCATAAGTGTGCGAGCGAGTCCAAGTGTGTGAGAGAGTGAGTGTGCGAGAGAGTCCGAGTGTGTAAGCGAGTGTGCGTGTATAAGTGTGTGAGAGAGTCCGAGTGTGTGAGTGTGCGAGAAAGTCAGAGTGTGTAAGTGTGTGAGAGAGTGAGTGTGTAAAAGAGTGTGAGTGCTTAAGTGTGCACAAGAGTCAGAGTGTGCGAGTGTGTGAGTGTGCGAGTTTAGGTGTGTGAGAGTCAGTGTTTAAGTGTGGGAGAGAGTGTGAGGGCGTTAGTGTGGGAGAGAGTGTGAGTTTGCAAGAGAATGTGAGCGCGCAAGTGTACGAGTGCATAAGTGTGTAAGAGAGTGCGAATGTGTGAGTGTGCAAGAGAGTGTTTGTGAGACTGAGTGCATGTGTGTGTGAGACATAGATCAAATGTAACCAAATTGATAAGTGTGTGTGTGTGTACTGGTATTCCCTGCATTATCGTGAGGAAACAAGCTTATAAATCACACAGAATGAAGTGTTTTGAGAATCTAAAATGGCTGTAGTTTAGTGTGAGGGGTAGGTTTAGGTGCAGGGTTAGGGTACGAGAGAGAAAATAGTTTGTACAGTAGAAAAACACACACACACACACACACACACACACATTCGCTGCCTTCCAGAGCACTGACATACAGATATTTAACACATTAATCACACACTCTGTCCTGTAACACACACACACACACACACACACACACACATGCATGAGCTCATGGCTGTGAAAGGCTCCATATAAGGGCGTGCTGATGATGTCATGCTCTCATAGGCGTCTTCAGTCCGTCTCATTGTTGAGTTTCAGAGCTGGAATGTTCAGATCACTGACACACTGAACACCAGCGGCAGCGGCTCAACAGCACTGACCAGGTACGACACACACACACACACACATGCAGAACCTCTGACTGCGTGTAGATGGTCTTTGATATCACATTATATATGAGATGATTTAACTTTAAATGAGCTTGTGGATTGAGTTCTAGTGGTAAATCTTGCATTGAATCAAATCTGATGTTGTTTAAACTTCAAAGTCAGTAGAGATGAGCAGCTCTGAGTGAGTGTTCTGCTGGGATGATGATGATCGTTCAATCCATTGTTTCATGTCTTTATAAAGTAATAATAGTGTTCACATGTTGGCAGAATCACTGCATGTTCCTCCATCCTGCAGATGATGTAGATGTTTGGTCTTAATTTCATGCTAGTTAATAGTAAATGAATAAAATGAGCAGATTTTGGAAAAGGACGAGGTTATAATTGTTAGATGAATGTGTTCCAGTTATGTACTGTCATTAACGTCAGTCCTGTTATTAAGTTGGCTTTCGTACAGTTATTATCTCCAGTACAGTCACTCTGCAGAGCAAGTATCTGCTGTTGCTAGAAAAGTCATTTCTGAACTTCACTTCACTAAACTGACTGATGTTTAGATGATGGGAATCTGTCCTGTTTAATTAGTCACTGACGCGTTCTAGTTGTGGACACTTTTTAAGTGTTTTTGTAAACTGCTTAGTCCTTTAATGCATGTTTAGTTTGCTGTTTTTGAGCATTATGACTCGTAATAAACCCCGCAAGAGCAGATCCGCTCTTCTGTTCGGTGAGAGCTCAGTGGCATCTGTTTTTATGCATTTTCACATATATCACAGAAATGCACATATGTCATGACACGCAAAACGTTCATAATGTTCAAAACTGAAATCTAGTTGAGGTTTTTTGCATGTTCTCTCATCATCTTGAGATTTCACACACCCTTATTACTGACGTTTAAATCCTTCTCGCAGGCTTTTCCAAGACTTTTTTCCATGGCATAGATTTTTCCTCACTTTTCTCTGTACAAAATCTGGGCTCTTGGGAGCGAGTCCAAGTCGATCGGGCGGTCCAAGGTTAAAACGGGGAAGGAGCGTTTCTCTTTAATGGACGCCTCCTATTTTCCTGAGCTGCTTTTAGGCCGTCGTACGCTCACACTGCTGCATGCTGATGTGCTCAGGATCCCTTTTGCTTTTGTTGTTTTCTCATCAGCGCCATGTCTTCATATCGATCACATAGTTGTCTGTACACTGTTTAATCCAGAATCTGTGGTTAGAGGATTGAATAAATGACAGTCCCAGAGCAAATGTGTTTACATGATCACAGAAGACGTGTCATTTCCACCCGGGGGGCTGCTGGGAATCATAGGTTGTGTCTCGTTTAACATATTTCTACTACAGGAAAAGTATGTACTTCGGTGGTGGGAAAGTACAGTACGGCAGTATTAGGACTTACTACCACACCATAACATTTCATCTTGATTGATACCATTGTCTTGAACTGTTTGTGTTCGCATCACATGCATACTGGAAATAGTATAGTATCCAGGCACGTTTAGCATACTGTTTTCAGTGCGCTATATTTTAGAACACGCTGGCTCTATCTTGCATACTGTTTAGGACAGTTAATATGTAAAATGTGATGCAGTGATTGCATAAACCTATTATGCCGTTGAATTATAAAGAAATGTAGCATCAGGTTGGAGCTTAAGAGGTTGTTCAGATTGCTAAAAAAAAACAAGGGTTTGGGAGTATGATTTTGGCCTTGTGATGGCAGGTAATGAGCTCACTACAGCATTTGTGAGCAATTAGCACAATAGCATTTCAGTTTTACACACTTCAACTTTTGGCTTTCATTTTCCTCTGTTAATGGTGAACCACAAATGCTTAATGAAGTCACAATGCAAGAGGAACACCACAGATATTTCCAGAGGATGGCCGGCTGAACGCTTTATGAATGTTCAGTCTGTAAGCCAGTGCTGTAATCTCATCAAACACACTGGAGCTTTGGTTCATGTTCAGTAGGACACTGCACTGCGATTATAATACTGTATTTTTAGAATCCAACTTTCATTTATATTTTATCTCTTTTCTGTTATTTTCATCTTCTGAATTTTTAAATATTTTTTTCTTAACCCTTTTTCCATTACCTTTCAATGGCTGAAGCCACGTATGAGTGACACACACATGGAAGCATGTAGACACACTTCTGGATGAGGTGGTTTCATACGCCTCGTACCGCTGACATCATCCTTGTCCACTGCTGGTTAGGAGCCTCTGAAAGAGGTTTTGTTTACATAGCCAGTAATGGCCTATGGAGGAGGGGGAATTCCTTAAAATGTAAAACCACTGAAGGAAGGTGGTGGTGTTCATGGGTGTGGGGGGAGAGATAGAGGAACCCTTTTATTAAGAGACTTTTTCCATTTCCACTCAAATATGCCTTCTGTAGTGCAGGTTGGCAGCTGCTTCCTGTAGTCAAAACACCCTCCACCGCTGGCGGCATTTGGGAGAAGGGAAACTCGCACCAGCTACCATGGCCCTCACTTTCTGCCCGACTTTGTACCTCTGGAACACACACTGCCCCACTTTTAGTCTACGGGGTTTTGCTTTCCTCCATATATCCTCATATGGCATGGACAAACATAGACATGAAGGTTCCCAGTTGAATACCAGTTCAGTTAACTTTCACTTTAAGCCCAAATGTTTCTAAAAATCTATACAAAATTGAGGTCTGTGCAAAATAATTACAACAAATGTCATGTTTTGAAAATTCCCAGGTCTCAAATTAACAGTCTTTCCATATGTTCTTCTCTCTTCCCAGACTGAAACTGCTCATTGATCAGGAAAAGACATACCAGGAGAGAAAGGAGGAAGAGAACAATAAGAAAGTCACAAATCTGAAGGACGAGCTGACCAAGCTTAAGTCCTTTGCCCTGCTAGTGGTCGATGAACAGCAGCGGCTCGCCGAGCAGCTGACCCAACAAACAACAAAGGTCCAGGAACTCCAGAATACTGCCACTCAGGCCCAAGAGGAGCTGAGCTCCGCCCAAATCCGGTTGCAAGAAGAGGAGAACAAAGTCCTTCGCTTGGAGGAGGAGTTACGCAACCAGGCCTGCCATTTCCACCAAGAGCAGGAAGCCATGACTGCCAAACTGACCAATGAAGATGCCCAGAACAGACAGCTGCGGCAGAAGCTCTCCTCACTCAGCCGGCAGTTAGATGAGCTGGAAGAAACCAACAAGACCCTGCACAGAGCGGAGGAAGAACTGCTGGAGCTACGGGATAAAATCAGCCGCGGGGAGTGTGGCAACTCCAGCCTAGTGTCGGAGGTGGAGGAGTTGAGGAAACGAGTGCTAGAAATGGAGGGGAAGGATGAGGAGCTGATCAAGATGGAAGACATGTGCCGGGACCTCAACAGAAAGCTGGAGAAGGAGTCGAGCCAGAGCTGTAGCTTAAAAGCAGAGGTGGACAAGCTGAATCACAGAATCATGGAACTTGAAAAACTAGAAGACGCCTTTGGGAAAAGTAAGCAGGAGTGCAATTCACTGAAAAGCAACCTAGAGAAAGAGCGGACCATGACTAAACACATGTCCAATGAACTAGATGTGCTGAGAGTCAGAATCAAAGAGCTTGAAGCTACCGAGGTTCATTTGGAGAAGACGGAGCTGGCACTGAAAGAGGATCTGACAAAACTGAAAACACTGACTGTCATGCTAGTGGACGAGAGAAAAGCCATGGCCGAAAAGTTAAAGCTGATGGAGGACAAAGTGCAAAACAGCACTGGCAAACTGCAGGCAGAACAAGACAAAGTCAACACTGTCACTGAAAAACTGATCGAAGAGAGCAAGAGAGCTCTGCGGTCAAAGGCCGAATTGGAGGAGAAGATGTGTATTGCCACTAGGGAGAGGGACGAGCTCAAAGCTAAGCTAAAAGCAGAGGAAGAGAAAAACAGTGACCTTCAGTCCAAGGTCAGCATGATGAAAAAGCGGCTTCAGTCACTGGAAGCAGTGGAACGAGAGTTATTGAGGAAGAAGGCCAAAGAGGAGCACACAAAGAGCCCAGTTCCTTACCGCTACCAACAAGAAGACAACAAAGTGAAAGATTTGACCCAAGAAGTAGAACGCCTCAGGAGGAAGTTAAAGGAGATGAAGGCAGTTGAGGGTGATCTTTTGAAGACTGAAGATGAGTTTGAATCCCTGGAAAAGAGATATTCCAATGAACAGGAACGAGCAAAAGCCCTGATGGAGGAGCTGGAGATGTCCAGGCAGGAACTGTCCAAGTACCAGTTGGCTGAGAAAGAGGAATCCAACCAAGAGCATATCCTGTACAAGCGTCTGAAAGAGGAAGAGGCCAAATCCAGCCATCTCACTAGAGAGGTCGAAGCCCTCAAAGAGAAGATCCACGAGTACATGGGCACAGAGGAATCCATCTGCCGCATGAAAACAGACCACACGACCCTACAGAGAAAACTCACCCAGCAAGAGGTCAGGAACAAAGAGCTGGCCAGAGAGATGGAGACCCTTACACGAGAACTCGAGAGATACCGCCGCTTCAGTAAGAGTCTAAGGCCGGGCATGAATGGAAGACGTTTCTCAGATCTCCAAGTCTCCACAAAGGAGGTGCAGACGGACCCAACAGACAGCCTGTCCCCAAATTACAAGAACCTTGTACCCCTGGAACGCGCCCTGGTCAACGGCAAGCTATACATGGAGAGCGATCCAGAGGATGAGGTTAATTACAATGAGATCAACCTTACAAAATGCAGTCCATCACTCATGAACAATGTCAACAATCTCAATAATAACATGAGAAGAGTGAGAGGCCCTTTTCTTAAGACTCGAGAAAGTCAGCATCCAATAAATAGCAAGATGCAACCGAGACAGAACGGTAATCATGTTCAACAGGGAGACGTGTTTCTTGCACACAGTCCTGGACAACCCCTCCATATCAAAGTGACTCCTGACCACGGGCACAACATGGCAACTCTCGAGATCACGAGTCCCACTGCAGAAAACGCCCAGTCCTATACAAGCACAGCGGTCATCCCGACAAGCGGTGCCCCTCCAAAACAGCGAATCACGATCCTCCAGAACTCACCAATCTCACCTTCCAACAAACCCAAGGGTTCTCCTCCTCCTCCGGACAGTCCATGCAGCCCCAGCACGCCCGATCGCTCCATGTCGCCGCTCACCATGGCAGCCTATTCGCAAACTCTAGCTTCTGAGTCCTGCGGATCGATGACCCCGGACCGAGCCATGTCGCCTATTCAGATTGTGTCCGTTACCACCGGAAGCCCTGACCGGTTGGAGCCGGCAGAGCTTGTGGGAGGTCATACGGTTTTCCGCGTGAGCCCAGAAAGGCAGAATAGCTGGCAACTGCAGAGGTCCAACAGCTCAGGTCCAAATGTCATAACCACTGATGACAACAAAATCCATATTCACTTAGGGAGCCCCTACATTCAAGCCGTAAACACCACAGCCAAATCCATCCCCTATTACTCCCTCGGGCCGGAGCAAAGGATTCCAGTGCTAACCAATGGCACTCCAGCCAAAGGCAACAACAAAATCACAAGCAGCATTGTGATAAAGCCCACATCCAGTCCGATCTCGCGACCCTCACAAATTACAGTAAGTAATATCTGTGACTGACCCAGACTGACTAGTGTTTGATTAGTGACCCTTCCCCTGATCTCCTCAGCCGTCGACCCCTGGCACCGTGATCCACTCCAGACCCTCAGATCTGACCGCAGTAGTGGCTAACCAGTGCAACTGTAGTGTCTGCTGTTGGTTTGATTCCGTTTGATTAATACTGAGATGTTTATGTGCATGACATGTAAAACGAAAGCAGAGAATATGACACATAACGAGCATTTGTGCTTTTTCACTTCACTTTGAGGTTAAGTGCACTTACTGTTTTTGATAGATAGCAAATTATCCTGTACCATTAAAGTTCACTGATTGATGTACAATTGTATTTTTGGTTTATTTTCCATTTTCCACTCACATTTTATGTTGGGTTTCTGCTTTTTTTTCTGTTAATAATTAAAATGAGAATGTTAACAATAGCCTGATTTATTATTATTTTAGGTTGTTCTGATGAGATACACATGCACATTGGAGCAGAGGGATGTTTATGATTGCATGATTTCATTTGTAGAAAAATTTAACAAAACATTTAACCACTAATAAGACATAGTGTTACATTTCTGGGGTAAATTAACCAAGTCAGCTCATATAATGAGCAGAATTGTGAGGGAAAACCTCACATCAGGTAAGAAGAGGTGGAGAACATGTCTGCATGAGTTCAGTTCATTGTCTGATGTCATAGTTACTGGCCCGGTCCAAAACCCCACCATCATCCGCTCTCACTGAGACAATCTACAGTCTTCTCTAATGATATCATGGAAAATGCATGGCCGTTCGCTGCTGCATGAGATTTGACTCCAAAGAAAAACAACATTAAAGCTCGGCAGTGCAAAGAAAGTTAAAGCATTAACTTGATGAGTTTGCATGCACTGGTCAAAAAAGATGACAAGTTTTTTGGCAGTAGCATATTATCAAACACACACAGTAACATTACAGCATGGTATAGATACATCCTTTGTAATGACTCGGCTCACACACACGTGGAAACGCAGCACATGAGTGAGTGAGCACTCGTGTACATGGACTATATCAAGCATTAAATTGATTCAGGCTGGAATTTGTGCCGTCTGGAGTGTGTATCCTCTGGTTGTCTGGCTAAACAAATTGCCGTTCATGGAGGGCTTGGGAACAGCTGTGATTATGAAGCGAGATGATGTCTCATCAGCCCTGTTAGTGAATCACACTCAAACACACACACACTCGTTTAGCTTGAATCAATGCAGTATGTGCACTAGAGATGATGTGAACCTCGTTACCAAGAAATACAAATGACATGTGGTGCCCGATGGGACTGAAGGAATCATTTAGAGGTGCTTTTCATGTGATTTGATGATGTCTGATAGTATATTTATACACAGACCTAACCACACACACACAATTACCCTGTGAAAAAAGTTAAACCAGCACAGGGTGGTGTACTGGCCTTAAAGTTGGTTTAGGTGTGCTTTATTCTGACAAGTGTGCAAAAGCCTTCAGAAACCACCAAACTTAAGCGGGCTAAGACCAATAAACCAGCTTAGGCTTTTGTTAATGATTACGAAAATCAGACGTAGCAGCATGTGTGAAGGCAAGCGTTAAACAATATAAATGTTCCTGTGAGTTCCTTCAGCAGAACTCGATTGTTTGGAGGCAGTTCTCTCAGCGGCCCTCCAAAGCCCAAACAAAAGCCTTGTTTATTTTCCATGGTGACAGCAGCTGCAGCGCCGCTCGTCTCAGGAAGCTCCTGCTCGTACCACACTTTTAATTAGCGGTCATTATGTGAATCTACGTGCCCTCTGACTCGAGCCGCACGGGTTTCTGCTGCGTTACCCGAGCCCAGAGCACAGCGTGACCCACATTTGAACATTTTTCATGTGTGACGTAAACCTGCAGGCAGTTGGTTTGGTTTTGGAGAGCTCGTTTAGAAAGTTCTCTGCAAAACATCTCAGAAGCCACTGCATTGATTCTGGCAGACTGGATCTTAGAATAGAACCAACCCAGCAAACGGGATGTTCTTGGGACGTTCTGGCAAGGTGCTCTTTGCACACCAAATCTGAAATTTTTGTCCGAAATTTCTGCATATTAAAAAATAAATATGACCTCACATTTACACACTGCCTCTGAAACTTTCATCCGTCATAAAAACAATTCGGATCGGGTTCGATTTTCTGTATTTTTAGCATCCGTAGCAAGCATTTTGAGAGGTGTTTTGACAATTCAGAGCCACCGTACAAGCGAACGCCAAAATCCAGAATGGCGATTATCAAGTTGATCCACTTCGTCTCGCAGCACAAAGCACTGTAAAGATCCTTCACAGAAACTGGCGGTTTTCTTTTTAATATGTGGCTCTAGTATCGCTAGCAAAGCATCAAACTGAGCCACTGACATCCTGAAGTAAACTTTGTATCGCATGTGATAATCCCACTGCTCCTTAATAAGGAGGTGGAACTCTCTTTCCTCTCTACGCGATCTCAGGATTGGATGGATCCAATATTTCCTCTTTTCAATAAAGTGAAAAGTGACGTGACATGTGGCCAAGTATGGTGACCCACACTCGGAATTAGTGCTCTGCATTTACCCATCCAAAGTGCACACACACAGCAGTGAACACACACACACCGTGAACACACACCCGGAGCAGTGGGCAGCCATTTATGCTGCGGCGCCCGGGGAGCAGTTGGGGGTTCGGTGCCTTGCTCAAGGGCACCTCAGTCGTGGTATTGAAGGTGGGAGAGAGCGCTTTACATTCACTCCCCCGACCTACAATTCCTGCCGGTACAAGACTTGAACCCACAACCTTTAGGTTATGAGTCCGACTCTCTAACCATTAGGCCACGACTTTAACAACAGTCATCCAAACTGCTTGAAGACTCCATTTTGTATTGTTTTGCGAATATGTTTGCACCGGATTCATTAATACACATCGGACTCAGTGTGCAAGGTTTCTGTGCGTGACAAATTTTTAGGATGACGAATACGAAAAAACGCATACGAAAATATCGGATTCAGTATGCAAGGACCTTTAAAGTTACGAACAAACGTTCTTCCAGTAACATTAATAGAACGTTCATTCAAAGTTGTCTGGTCTTTAATAACGTTCTTAAAACGTTAGCACGAAACATAATATATGTATGTGTACTGTGTTTATTTATTATGTATATATAAATACACACACATACAGTAGCCTATATATTTTGAAAATATTTACATGTATATACTATATGCATTTATATTAACATAACATAATATATTTATCTTAAATATATACATGCATGTGTGTGTATTTATATATACATAATAAATATACACAGTACACGCTCATATATTATGTAAACAAAACTTTTATTTTGGATGCGATTAATCGTTTGACAGCACTAATCGAATGTTTAACTTAATGTCGCAACATAACCAAGAATTTGTTTTATACATTTAAAAAACAACATGTTTTGAACGTTCAGAGAACATTCAGAGATATAGGGTTCATAACTAAATGTGAACGTTAGCCAAACGTTCTCAGAACACATTTGTTGTTTACTGTAGAGAAATGCATTAGCAGATGTGCAGCAGAGGGAGCGGACATGCTTTCTCCTGAATTGACATCACTCTCTGGCAGAGCTTTGTGTTGATTGTGCTGAATTAGATCCGTCACACAAACCCCAGGAGACGCTCACAGATGACTGCAGAAACACTCGTCTGTCTGCACGGAGCCTCCTGTCTCTCATTTTCTTGAAGCCTTCTTGATAAGACAGAAATTTCAAGTGCATGTTGGTGTAAGAGCATGAAGCCTTGTGTGTGCATACCATCTAGAGCTGTTCTGTGTTTGAGAGCGCCATCTTCTGGTCATCTCAGCACCCCACACGTTTGACTCGCATTTGATTTGCTTGAAATACTGTTTAAAATTTTTGTTTAGTCTTAAAATGTGGTGACAACTTCTCATTTAGGGTCATGAATGTTCATGCAAAGTGTCGACACATAAATGTGTTTTGGAAAGGCAGTACACGTTTTGTTATGACTTTTGTGCTGCAGGTCAAATTGACCCACATTTGATTTTTTAATAGCTTGAAATACCAGTTAAACTGGTTATTTCTTCTTGAAATTTGGTGTATATTTTTTATTTTGGGTCATGAATGTACATGCAAAGTTTTGACACAGGTGTATTTTGGAAAGGCTGTACAAATTTTGTTACAGCGTTGGTTTTGGGGTCAAATAGACTCTCATTGGTTTTCAAGCAATTTGCCAAAAATCAAAACAAAACAAAACACACACCAAAGAATCAGATAAAAAACTTTATTGTAGCTTTTTTGGCAAGTTGCATGGAAACCACTGCAGGTCAATTTGACCACAAACACAGAGTAGGAGTAACAGGAGGGTTAATCCACATAATCTATATCTGTAGCTGCACACAATAGCGTATATTCTCCAGTGTTTAACTGACCGATGTCTTTCTCTTTGGCTCCTGACAGATGCCTCTGGAATCATTCCGGCGTCCTGGACCCACCAGGATTCCCAAACCCAAAGCATCGAACAGCTCTGTCCAAACCCCACTGAACTCTGGGAAACGTGTGTCTAACAACCTGAACCTGATGAACCAGACTACCAAATCCTGAGTCCACAGCAGTCTGCCCCAGAGGAGAGACATTCATGTTTATTGTGTTTCATTTCGATCACTCAGGTGCTGTGACGAGACTCTATAGACTAGTACTCTCTGGTGAAACCCATCCTGACTGGCTCTATGGTGCTCTTTCTTTTTTCTTTTGACAAAACGTGTCTATTGCACTCATTAAGTAGGTAGTAATCTCTGTTATGGTTTGATTCGATGTGTAGTGCAACCATGCACTGACTCGTCATATGAGGTATTTTTGATGTATGAGATCTGGATGTTAATAAAAGATTTTTTATATCTTGCACGTCAGATTAAAACACAAATATTGATCATCATTACATTAAGTTATTGTTTAGCACAGAGAGGTAGAGTTTAAATGAAATTAAACTGAAATGAAAGCCTTAAACTCACCGTTTAGTCGATCCAGAGCTTCTGGATGTCTGAGCTGACGTCCAACCAATCAGAATTACTCCTGACTGCAGTGAACCAATCAGAATTACTCCTGACTGCAGTGAACCAATCAGAATTACTCCTGACTGCAGTGAACCAATCAGAATTACGCCTGACTGCAGTGAACCAATCAGAGCTCAGGGAATGGAAGCCCCGCTCGCGCGGTAAAAGCTGTGGGCGCTCCTGACTGCAGTGAACCAATCAGAATTACTCCTGACTGCAGTGAACCAATCAGAGCTCAGGGAATGGAAGCCCCGCTCGCGCGGTAAAAGCTGTGGGCGGGGTCTGTCTCAAAGTTTGCTCTGCTCTTCATCAGAGTTCAATGGTTAATTTAATTAATGTTCCCTACTATTTTTGTTTCTTTAGTTTTCATCAGTATTTGAATCCGCGCTACTGAAGGTTATTTAAGGTGTGCACTGAAAATTAGAGGCATTAAAGCGAGATTGGTGCAGGAAGAGAAGAAAGCGTTTAAGATGGCAGATGATTCTGATCAGAGATCAGTGTTGATGGAGATCCCAGAACCACAGGCCAAACTCACAGGTGAGGACATCTTCATCATCTTCATCTTCATCTTCAATCATAGCTCAGACTCAAACCCAGAAGAAATGTGATCAGAGCAGTGTTACTTTGGAAATGTAACATGTTGCAGATTACAAGTTACTGTATCTAAAATGTAACAAGTAGTGTAACTATTCAGTTACTTTATTAAAGTAATGTCACTGATTACTTTCTGGATTACTTTTATACATTTCTAATGTTTTCAAACATGTAAAGCAGGCTGGGCTTAACCTTACGGTAGTATTTAACACCGATTACTGTCAGAATCCTTCATCGCTCGAGTTAAGTTTATAATCATTTACTTTTAAAGCACAGTCATCACAAACTCAGACTTACTTTGAGATCATTCTGAGGTTAAATACGGATTTAAAACCATCACAGGAAATAGTTTAATAGCTACGATATTGTTTTTGAAATCAATGCATTATTTTGCAATATTTTTCATATTGTGATGTTTGATAGTTTGTTTATAGTCATGGAAGTGAATACAATCTTATAAGATCATTGTGGGGTCAATATAATAGTCACATTTATTTCCTTAGTGCTTTATACAATGCAGATTGTTTCTAAGATGATTCAACGATGCAAACTTTATCCTGGAAACAGCTCATTATTCGGCTCAGTGTACTGATTCAATAAGGTCAAAAACGTTCAGTTTGAGTGACTCTTTCTGAGTCTGATCTCCGTGAAATGATTTTTAACAATTCACAAACAGAGACAACTCTCACAGCTTCTGCAATCCTAAAATGATGATGATGGTCTTTCATGATGAATTCATGTAATGTCTGATTGATTCAAGTCATTTAACCTCATTATTTCACCACTTTCCTTCTTCTAAAGCTTTTAAATCACGTGCAGAATGCTTCATAAGTCAGCTATATTCAGCTTTATTTGCCTCTGTGAAGTGGACGCAGGTTCAGGAAGACGGCGGACCGGAGACAGTTTGTCTCCAAACAGCTGCTCAACAGTCTTCTGCTCGCCGAGCAGGTGAGACCAAACTAGGGACGCCACTGTTCTCAATACAATACTGAACCGTTCGGTACGACATCCACGGTTCAATACACGCTTGTGAAATGAGAGAGTGAGTGTATAGGTGAGTGTGTGTGTTTGTGTGTGCGTGTATGAGAGTGTGTGTGTGTGTGTGTGTGAGAGAGTGTGTGTGCATGCGTGGTTGTGTGCGTGTGTGTGTGTTTGTGAGTGTGTGAGAGAGAGTGTGAGTATGTGTGAGTGAGTGGGTTTGTGTGTGCATGTATGAGAGAGTGTGTGTGTGTGTGTGTGTGTGTGTGAGAGAGAGTGTGCGTGCGTGGTTGTGTGCGTGTGTTTGTGAGTGTGTGAGAGAGAGTGTGTTTGTGTGTGCGTGTATGAGAGAGAGTGTGTGTGTGTATGTGTGTGTGTGAGTGATAGTGTGTGTGTGTGTGAGTAATAGTGTGTTTGTGTGTGTGAGTGTGTGTGCGTGTATGAGAGAGTGTGTGTATGTGTGTGTGAGTGATAGTGTGTGTGTGTGTGTGTGTGTGAGTGAGTGTGTGTGTTCACGATGAGGAAACACCTCCCCGCTTATATTTGAAAAAGCAAAACACGCTGAGCATCTTCCCTTGTAATGACATGCAATGATAAGCCTTTCTAAACCTGTTCCAACAAAAGAGAACATTATAACTTGTTTTTACGTCACAACATCAGTCGAGTGTTTGAAACAACTTCCTTTTGTGATCTGATGTGGCTTCTTATCACAGAATGAGGCAGAACATATATTCTATTAGGGATGCTCCCATCAGGATTTTTGCAGCCGATACCGAGTACCGATTTCTTGTCATGGTGATCGGCCGATACCGATTCTGATGCTTCAAGCTTTATATAGACGGTTTCATCAAGCGCACGCGCCTGGCCCGAAGTTAACTTCCGGTCTGTGTTTGTTCATCAGTCTGGCGCCGGCTACAAACGCAGTTAAAGTTAAGGTGATGAGTAGACTGAAGTTGGGCTCAGGTGGTTGTGGGATGTGTTTCTCATACATTTATTTATATGTGGCGCTCTCCACAATATCAAAACTGACCGATTTACCCAAAGGCTTCGTTGAATAAACATGAGCACGTACTGCACGTTTAAAAATCAAAACGAGGCGCGGGTGTTATATCACTGTATTTCTGAAGGAAGACTAGCTTTAGAAAATGTTTGATGTCATCTTGCATGTTATATGCCTGATAAAGCAGCGTTTGTGAGCTCAGCGCTGCTTTGTGTACAGCTGTTACTGGGAGACCTCTGTTTCTGTTCCGTCCTCCACACTGTGACAACTCACAAAAGACTATTTTCAACCAAGCAGCATGGAGAGCCACGTCAGAAACATGCCGTGGCTTGCTGATAAACACAAGCACTGA
>NW_015507330.1:85563-86022 GCF_001515645.1 Sinocyclocheilus grahami | reverse complement strand
GTGGACTAGCTGTATTGTTGCATCACTAGACCAAACCCGAGTCTGTTACGCTGGAGTCTGGTGATCACAGCGTTAGCTGCTGTTGAAGTGTCTGTTTGTTTGCTCAGTCGGTTCAGATGGAGTCCGTCTCGCTCACGTCTGACCTCAAGCTCTTACTGGAGGATCTGCATCAGAAGAAGACCAGCGTCTACAGATCCATCCCGTACTCCCGCCTGGCCTCCAACCGCGACGCACACTGCTACAGGAAAGCCCGTCCACACCTGATGGCCTTCAGGGTGAGAACACATCCCTCTTACACCTACAGTAATGATAGTATATTGTTCTTACACTGCTGGGCAAACGGTTCAAATCATTAATATGTTTTAATCTTTTTGAAAGACGTTTTTTCTGCTCAGCAAGGCAGCATTTTTTAATCAAAAATACAGTAAAAAAATTGTGAAATATTGTTACAATTTCTGT
>NW_015507330.1:84311-85553 GCF_001515645.1 Sinocyclocheilus grahami | reverse complement strand
TTTTTTTTTTTTTATCAAAAATGAGGTACTATAGTGGCAGTCCTTACTCACTTAGTGCCCTATGCAAAATAAAATCTAGACAATATGATGAACGCAAAATATTTCCCCAGACGTGTCAGGTGGTGTCGTTTTTTTAGTGTGCAATTTTTTATATGTTAATCGACAGTATTGCTATGGTTACTTTTTCAAGCGACACCGACTTGTTATTTAGCTAGGTTTAGAGCCAAGTGAAAAAACAAACACAACCAACTTGTAATGTAACTGTACCCTTATGAAACAATAATACTTTTCCAAATGGGAAACTTGTGCCTATATTTTTCAATAGATTGTAATATATGCGCGGACTATGGCTATATATTGATGTGTATAAAAAATATACTACTAAAACTACATTTTTACATGTAATAGCTTTGTTGAAACAGATCATTTCTCTTTCATGAGTTAATGCATGTTAACATAAAGCTGAACACAAACTTTATTTCAGTGTATTGTAAAAATGCATGAGTATTTTTTTCTTGTGTTCTATATTAATATCTTATTGAAACTTTTTTTCAGAACACAAAGCAATGATCTCTCATGTCAGTCTTCCATCAGTGCCGAGTTCTCTGGATCCACGGGAGAAACCGTTTTATCAGGTAAGTTCTGATTGCACACGAGTCGAAAAACTGGAGTAGATGAGATTCTACAACAGATTTGTATTCTTTACGGTGGTGAAAGCTGTGTTTGATTAGGGTTGTGTATTATATTGAGTTACCTCTTAAGTTACTACATAACATACAATTTTCAGATTAAAGTAAGCATAAAATAGTTATGAATGGCCACGAGACTGTGTTGTTATTACTGGTACTATAGCATTTCAGAGTTATCGGTAGACCCACATGGAATTGGTGCACCTTTTTCTCCCCCATTGTGCTGGAAATTGTGGAATGGATTCAAATATTAGTACATTGTCAAATTTTAGCACATTTAGGATTTTCTTAGGTTAATTAGGCAGCTATAAGTAAAGCTGTTCCACGTGATCTAATCAAGAATCATGTTACTGAAAGTTAAAAAAATACTGCTAAGATTTAATCCAATGGTTTTAGCCCATTGAAGCATGCAAACACTCAAACACAAGCTTATGTTTCTGCTTATTAATTGTAAGGTTCACTGAACTGCGAGAGAATACTGAGCCTTGGTATCAACATGATTGTTGGGACACAGTACTTGTACTTCCATCGTCGATCTCTGAAAGAAGTAAAA
>NW_015507330.1:78207-84059 GCF_001515645.1 Sinocyclocheilus grahami | reverse complement strand
ACACAGTACTTGTACTTCCATCGTCGATCTCTGAAAGAAGTAAAACAAATATGACATTATAGTGAGCAACAGAGCACATGGTCTAACATGTTTGAATTGAGATGGTGTCCCTGTCTCTTAATTAATATTAGACATAACATTATGAGTGAGAAGATATATTCATAAAATGAAAGCAATTACACTCACTCTTGAAAATCTTGATGGCCCACCAGAACATTGTGGTGAGGCACATTCCAGTAGAAGGTCTCATCAAACCAGTTCACATGTGAAGTCCAATGACAGTTTTTGCTAACCTCAGAAATTATATTAGTATTTGGTGTTATCATTTTTTAGTTACTTGAACCCCCCCCCCCCAAATAAAATTGCATACATTTTTTTTTGTTCATTACACCTTTCGCTGAAATTTAGATTTTGCGTGTGAGTGTGTGTGTGCGCGCGCATGGGCTCGTGTTCATATGTAAAGAATAAAAGCTAGTGAAACTTACTTATACACCTCTAAGTCATAAAATCATATTAATTACATTTTTAATTCTGTGTTTGAGATTTATTATAAAATGATAGTAAGTTGCTTCAGTAATTAACTGTTGAAGTGGTTGAAGCAACACATTATGAAACCATTAACATTGGAAATACTGAGGTTCCTCTGAACCCTCATAGGTCCCCCATAGCATACTGGTAAAAGGAAAGTATGTGACCGTGTGGTTGTTAATGTTGGATGCGTTTTGATATTGGTCTTCAGTGGTTTTGGATGTGTGTGTGTGTGTGTGTGTGTGTGTGTGTGTTGTAACCAGGGGTGTGAAGTAACGAATTACAAATACTCACGTTACAGTAATTAAGTAGTTTTTATCAGTAATTATACTTTTTTGAGTAGTTAAAAATTTTTGTACTTTTACTTGAGTACATTTTAAGTGATGTATTGGTACTTTTACTCCGCTATTTTCCTCCGTTTGTGGTCGTTACATGCTTATTTTAATGTTATATTTTATCCTTCAACGTGATTGGATAGAGAGTAATGATCTGCACCTTATTGATGACCCGTGGCGTTAATATAGGCTACTGCACACTGACAGAGTGTACCTCCCCTTGATGGTTGATGTACACAACTGTTGCAGTGATGTCGGTGCAAACGAGTACATGCTTGCCTTGCAGCAGCGGACAGAACCGGTGAAGACCAAGTAGTACTGCCGTAACTCGAGGCAATTGATACGCCACTGCAGTCGAGGTCCCGTCCAGGAGCCCTGAATCTGCGTGCCGGTTGCATACAGCGCACCAGCCCATCCTGGAGGTATCTGTTGTGACACCAACATGCCTCAACACTTGCTCCATGGGCACACCTGCCCATAGAAAAGCAAGGTCTGACCACGGGCTGAAAACGCGGCGACAAACCATATGCCCCAGGAGCCTCTGAAATTGATATAGAGGAACCACTGTTTTCCTTCTGACCTAGTTCAGGCAGTTCAGCACTGACTGTGCACGCTCGTTCGTGAGACATGCTGTCATGTTGACTGAGTCCAGCTCCATACCAAGAAAATAGATGCTCTGCACAAGGGATAGATTGCTATTTTCCCAGTTGACGTGTTGACCCACTGGCTGAGACGCTGAAGTGCCATATCTCTGTACTTGCACAACAGATCTCATGAGTGAGCTAATATAAGCCAGTCGTCAAGATAGTTGAGGACTTGGATGCTCTTCTCACGTAGTGGAGACAGGGCACCTTCTGTAACTTTCGTGAAAATGCGGGACAGCCTGAATGGGAGAACCAAGGGAACGATTTCCGACGTACCCACGGTGGGGCAGCAGAGGGGAGGAAGTGTGCTTAACTTGAGAACCATAGTGCCCCAAAGTATAGGAAGAGAAGAAGCTCTTACCCGTTTCCCCAGCGAGATGGCATGGGGAGAGTGAGGAGGCGAAGCGTCTTGCTTCCACAAACTCTTGCGTGGTGAAATAATGTCGAGACTTACAGTGAGTAAGCGTGGGGATAGGATCAAGCGGACAGGTAGTAGGATGATTGGAAAGGATAAGTTTGGAAACGTCTGCCTCCGAGAGTGGAGAGAAAGAGGAGAGAGAGAGAGTGTATTTGTTGTCATGATGTGATTGTCAGTTTGTGGTGTGGAGAACTGACTGTTGATGGTTGTAGTTTTATTAATGAAGAATGTGGCAAAGTCATCAGCTGTTAGAGTTGATGAAGGAGGGGGGGAGAGGGAGGGGACAAAGAAGAGAAGAGAAGAGAAGGTTTTGAAAAATGTGCCAGAGTCAGAACAGTTGTTAATTTTGTTGTGGTTGTATGCTGTTTTAGCAGTTGTAACATTTGCAGAGAAGGAAGAGAGGAGTGACAGATACAAACTAAGGTCAGTTGAGTTTTTTTATTTGCGCCACTTCCTCTCTGCAGCCCTGAGCCTAGAGCGATGTTCACGGAGAATATCGGACTGCCAGGGGGCAGAGGGGGTTGTGCATGCTGGTCTGAAAGAAAGGGAGCAAAAGTTGTCTAAGCAGAGTGGAGCAAAGAGTGTCAGTAGCAGTGTTAGTGTCCAGTGCTGAAAACGGAGGTGGTGGAGGAAGTGAGGATGAAACCATAGAGGATAGGCGAGAGGGAGAGAGTGAGCATAGGTTACACCGAAAGGTGACCAGCGGAGGAGTGTGTGTTGGGTCAGTTTGAGGTTAGAAGTGATGAGGAAGTGGTCTAAGGTGTGCAACGGAGTAACCAAAGTGTTGTCAGTGGAGCAGTAACGTGTGTAGATAAGATCCAGTTGGTTACCTGATTTGTGAGTAGCCGTAGTAAATACTCGCTTGAGGTCAAATGAGGCAAGCAGTGTTGAAGTCAGCAGCTTGGGGTTTTTCTAGGTGAACGTTGAAGTCACCGAGTAGTACAAGAGGAGTACCATCCTCAGGAAAGTTTGAGAGTAACACATCCAACTCCAAGAAGTTTCCCAGTTGATCTGGGGGACGATAAACTACAACGTGGATTTTAACAGGGTGGGTAATGGTAATTGCATGTGATTTCAAATGAACTGTCGCCAGTAAGTTGCAGTGTCCTCGGGTTTGATCCAAGTCTCAGTTAGGCCCATGAGGTTGAGACTTGAATGAGTAGCAAAAGATGAAATAAAGTCTGATTTGTTTACAGCAGACTGCCAGTTCCAGAGACCACTTGGAATAGAGAGTAAAAATATTAGAGGACATAGGGACAGCACGCAGATTATTAGGATGGAGCTGCCTCCAATGTACAGTGCGTTATTTACGAGTGTTAATAGTAGAGATTTAAAAGCACATGGTGAGTACAATTGACAAAAAAAAGAGGTAGATGAGAACAAGCTGTATAAGGAGTAAATAAAGGGGAGAAAATAAATACTCAAGTGCCTTGTCAGTGTCTTTGCTTGGTGGAGTCGCGCAAGGTAGAGTCGATGGTCTTTACACTCGTCGGTCTTCACACAAGGGCTGCCGCGGTGTGCTAACCAATTATATTCTCACCTGATTCCTCATTATTATGAATTCAGCTGGCCACTCCTTACTACTTAGCAAACTGAAATTGAAAAGCCTCGCAATACGCATGACAACAAACAAGACTCGAGCATGAGTTTACCACGGTAAACACAGTAAGCAAAACAATGTTTCCTATTAACGACAACCGTGCTAAATCTAATAAGAAATTAAACAAAACACTTACAAGCTGCTGTCCTCTTCTGCTGCTCGACTCCATTAGCTGTTGACACTATGCTGGCCTTTGTACATTTTTATATGTGCTTTGTACCAGTTGTTACCGCTTATAGCTGTTGACACTGTACAGATCTATGTGCATTTTCATGTGCTTATTATGTTGCTGTTTCTGCCCTGTGTTCAGTGAAGTTGCTTCGTTCATCCTGGCTGGATATGCAAATTCAGTATACCAGAGCAAAAGACGCTCATTGGTTCAATCAGCTACAAGCTTTCCCAGCGGGCAACACTATTGGTTGGGAATGTCTGATTTTCTACCCTATGCTTGGTGTAGTCTAGCCTTGTTTTGCCTGATCTTCGCCACACTCACGCCAGGAGTTTATAGAATTCCCACTATGATCTGTCACAATGTAGAGAGAATGCTCGACAGGGAACATATCCGATTACTGTCGTAACCTCGGTTCCCTGAGAAAAGGAACGATACATTGTGAAGATTGCCATGCTCGGTGCTTGATCAGTAGTGCAGCATTCAATCTCAGATTCTGATGTAATTGCCGCTCTCTGCGCTTTTATACTGCCTGCCAAGCCTGTCAGTATTTGCATGGATGAGCGTCAATTGGCCAGTTTATGGAACTGGCGTTATCCTATAAGACTATAGGATTTCCGAAACGACGCCGAGTTCCACTGTGATATGTCGCAATGTATCGTTCCCGCTTCTCAGGGAACCGAGGTTACGACAGTAACCGGATACGTTTTCTTTCAAGCGTTCTCTCTACATTTCGACATGCAGTTTCCATTGTCGTGGCTGTTTTCAGCCAGCATCACTACAGAACCTCTAATGTTCTCATATCACACGACTGTAATGGACTGGAATGGATCAAGCAACTCGTGCTGTTTATCACTTTACATAGTGGTGGAAGTGCAGCGCTCGTTCATCAGCGCTGTGCGGGTGACTTATCTCACTCCTCTTTTGCACGCCGCTTCACACTTTTGGAGTATTTGCTTTTTGCAGTTTCGCATGCGCTGTTATTTAAAAACAGCGCCTAATGGGGAGGTCTCTAGGTCCAATGCACTTTGTCACCCTTTTCCCCCACCAGCGATGCCCCTGTCCTTTATTGTGGTGTAGCAGTGGTCCAGAATATTTTTGTCTCTGGTGGGGCATGTAATGTGTTGTTTGAATTTTGGCAGTTCACGTCTGAGGTTTGCTTTATTATATACGTGTGTATGTGGATATAATACACATAATACACAGTGTATATATATATACGTGCGCTTGCGGTGGAATGTAAACACTCACGAGAATGAACGAGGAAAACTCCCGTGGCGAGTAGAAAGGCTTACAGTTGATGAAAAGTGCTTCTAGATCGGGACAGCACATATTCTTCAACACTGTTACATCTGTACACCACCTTTCATTGATATAGGAACATGTCCCGCCACCACGCAATTTCCCTGTTGATTCTGCATCGCGATCCGCTATGATCAGCTGGAAGCCTGGCAGATGTAGCGCGCTGTCCGGAATGGCTTCGTTCAGCCAGGTTTCCGTGAAACACAGAGCAGCAGAGTTTGAAAAGTCCTTTTTTTTTTTTGGGAGAGCAGAAAAAGTTTGTCCATTTTGTTGGGTAGAGAGTGGAGAGTCGCGAGATGGATGCTAGGCAGTGCCATTCTAAAATCGTGCTGTCGGAGCTTGACAATCGTGCTGGCTCGCTTCCCACGTTTGCACGTCTTAAAGCGTTTAAACGGCACCGCTGCTCCGCCAACTACAATGTCCAGCAAAATATCAGAATAGTCGAAAACCGGTAGAAGATTGCGTGGTGTGTTCAGCTTATGCTGTTTTTTTTCAACAGGGTAGGCAGGTTTCAGTAAAGTTGTTCCACATTTTCTTATCAAGGATCATGTCACTGAAAATTTCAAAGTGCTGTTAAGATTTAACCCAATGAATTGAGCATATTCAAGCATGCAAACACTCACACACAGCCCAATTTACTAATTGAATACAGAGATCAGCTGCAATTTTTTGTCTTTGTCTTCGTCTTGGTTCTTTGAACTGTGAGAGAATATTGAGTCTTACAGACATTTTTGGACACAGTACTTGTAGGCTACTTCCATCGTCGATCTCTGAAAGTACAAATATGACATTAGTGAGTAACAGATCACACAGTGTAAGTGCTGTAATGCAGATGTTCTGTATATTTGTTTCATAA
>NW_015507330.1:74546-74925 GCF_001515645.1 Sinocyclocheilus grahami | reverse complement strand
AAATACACAAACATCTACAATCATACCAGTCTGGGTCTCATCCACAAATGAGCCAGATCAAGAAGTGCTTGTTTATGCGCTCTTAGACACACAGAGTGACACAACCTTTATCCTAGATGAAGTAGCTCAAGAGCTAAATACTCACAAGGAGAATGTCAGTCTGCAGCTATCCACGATGTCGACAAGAGCAACAGTCATACCTTGTCAGAAATTGACAAATCTACAAGTGAGAGGATACAACTCTGATAAAAGGATCCCATTGCCATCAGTTTTTACACGAGAGTTCATACCGGCAAACAGGTCACATATCCCAACTTCGGAAACCGCTCTAAAATGGCCTCATCTGGAACAATTGACAGACAAGATTCCACCACCATTG